>NW_028158529.1:12500-14467 GCF_964263955.1 Coregonus lavaretus | reverse complement strand
CTGAACAGTGGGGCAGGTGAACTGAACAGTGGGGCAGGTGAACTGAACAGTGGGGCAGGTGAACTGAACAGTGGGGCAGGTGAACTGAAGAGTCGGGCAGGTGAACTGGGCAGGTGAACTGAACAGTGGGGCAGGTGAACTGAACAGTGGGGCAGGTGAACTGAACAGTGGGGCAGGTGAACTGAAGAGTCGGGCAGGTGAACTGGGCAGGTGAACTGAACAGTGGGGCAGGGTGATGAACTGAACAGTGGGGCAGGTGAACTGAAGAGTCGGGCAGGTGAACTGAACAGTGGGGCAGGTGAACTGAAGAGTCGGGCAGGTGAACTGAACAGTGGGGCAGGTGAACTGAACAGTGGGGCAGGTGAACTGAACAGTGGGGCAGGTGAACTGAACAGTCGGGCAGGTGGAATCTCTTTGTTGCTGCCCGAACGGGCCGGTGAAATGTTGTCCTGAAGGCACCCGTTAATTCACGTTGACTCTAATGGTCCATTTGTTCATGTGCATCAGTGACTCACAACAAAAAAAATTAACCAAGCCAAGTGATCACACAGTTCTTCTCCCTAAATGCTCTATTCCCTTCGTTACGTGTCTCACTCAATTTCCACCAACCGCTCCCTCTACACACACGTGTGCTGCGTACCCAAGCTCCCATTAGGCCTACAGAAATTACTGCCTATAAAAACGGATGGGATACACTAACAAAACTATAGAAGAGCTACCTTCCTTTGCCAAATCAAGACAGCTTTATCACAAATTCTAAATGGACTGGTTGATTTTGAAGTATGGAAATATGTGTTCCAACCACGAGCTGCAGTTCTGGAATAATAGTTGCGTCCCATTCTATTTTAGGCTATTTTACGAACTGCTGATTAGAATAGGTTCCAAGCGCCCTTAACCAAGGCAGGTTCCAGACTGAAATATGCAACAAAACAATGTTTTTGATAAAAGGCAAATAGCGTATTCGTTAGTCTACTTTGTCTCACGGTTTACAAAAGCCTGCCCACCAAGTTTAAGCTCATATCAAACAAATCAAAAGAAAAACACCAGCCAAATACGTGTATCTAATGGTTAAAAGGGGAAGAATTTTTAGCTTTCTAATGCTGTTAAAGGCTCAATGCAGGCCATTGTTATATCAATATAAAATAATTTCTCACTGTAATAGATTTCCATTAAAATTGACTCAAATTGTTTTTTTTGCAAAAAAACTATTTCTCAAGCAAGAATGTTGCTTTCTGGGAGTCTGGAACTCAAAACTCTGTTTTTTTTTGGCAGAGAGGTTTGGAACTCTCTTTGTTATTGGCAAGCCAAAACTCCCACACACGCAAAACCTGCTGATTAGAAGGTCCTTTGTAGATTGTATTTTCAACCAGCAACTATCAGGAAATAACACGGATAGAATTTTGGCCCACTTTTACAGTGTTAGTTTGATCAGCTGTTGTGCGATATGATACAAAACACAGGAAAAACCGAATTTTGACTGCACTGGCCCTTTTAACTGTATGTCTCAACTCATAATATTAAAGATGCGCACTAAGCAGAAATCGCTCCACCATTTCCTGGTTAAAATGTTTTGAATAGTTCGCCTAATTTCAGTTTATGTTACAAAACAAGCAAGTATAGTGTAGATAATCATTGTCATCATCTAAACTGCTGTGAAATATATTTTCCATAACCAAAAATATTGTATTTTCAGCTATTTGAAGCTGGTGTACAAAACCAACAGAAAAAAATAGACAAAAAACTAAACTTAAGCACGGGAAGAATAGAAATAGCGTACATAGAACAGATCTACCGCTTCTTAGACTTGCTTTCAATGAGAATGACAGACTATAACTCACATTTCTATGTGAATTTGGTCGGGTCTCCCAAAAAGTTACATATTGCAGCTTTAAGCAAATGACACCTTTTTAAAAAACGGTGAACAGTGTTGATGAGATAGACGCACCTGTTTCGGTTAGCCGAGTCTC
>NW_028158529.1:0-7500 GCF_964263955.1 Coregonus lavaretus | reverse complement strand
CTCAAAGGCAGCAACATGTCACCCATCGATCAAACTCTCTACATCACTCTCCTCCAGGTGGTGAGCAGCCAGGAGCCCCACCTGCAGGAAGATGACCCCCACACGACCCGGATGGAGTTTGAACCCTCCCACTACCAGTGCTTCGAGAACTGTGGATCCCTCAAACTGACCGTGGCCCGACATGGGGGAGACCAAGGAGCTTCTGTTAAGGTAAGGGGAGGAGGGGGAGGAGAAGAGGGGAGAAGGAGAGGGGGGAGGAGGAGAGGGGGGAGGAGAGGGGTGAGGAGAGGGAGTGTGGAGAACGGTGGCTCGCTCAAACTGACCGTGGCCCAGCATGGAGGAGACCATGGAGCTAGTGTTAAGGTAGGGGAAGAAGGTGGAGGAGACCATGGCGCTAGTGTTAAGGTAGGGGAAGAAGGTGGAGGAGAAGGGGAGGAGGGAAAGAAGGAGAGGGTGCTTGATGACATCACTTTTCTCTCTCCCTCCCTCCCCCTCCTTCTCCTTCTCTCTCTCCCTCCCCCTCCCTCCCTCCCTCCCTCCCTCCCTCCCTCCCTCCCACCCTCTCCCTCTACCCTCTCTTACCCCCCCCCCTCCTCCTCCTCTCTCCCCTCCCTCCCTCTCTCTCCCCCTCCTTCCCCCTCTCCTTCAGGTGGACTACCGAACAGAAGACGGTACGGCCAACGCTGGTTCAGACTATGAATTCGCTGAAGGGACCCTCCTCTTTAAACCGGGCGAGACCCTCAAAGAGATCACTGTGGGCGTCATAGACGATGACATCTTCGAAGAGGACGAATACTTCTACGTCCACCTCAGCAACCCTCGTGTGGTTGGCTACGACCCGTTGGAGACTAACTCTAACTCCGCCCCCAAAGCGGTGCTCGGTGACGGCCACACGGCGACGGTGACCATCTACGACGACGATCACGCAGGGATATTTTCGTTTGAGATCGACGCCCTGCGGGTGAGCGAGAGCGTTGGGATCATGGAGGTCAAGGTTCAGAGGACGTCGGGGGCGCGGGGGCTGGTTGTGGTGCCCTACAGGACCATAGACGGGACGGCCCGGGGGGGAGAGGATTACGAAGAGGTGTCTGGGAATCTGGAGTTCCAGAACGACGAGACTATGTGAGTGACTGTTCTCTTTTCTGAGATCTTTCCTTCCACGATCGTCTCTCTTTCTTTCTTTCTTTCTTTCTTTCTTTCTTTCTTTCTTTCTTTCTTTCTTTCTTTCTTTCTTTCTTTCTTTCTTTCTTTCTTTCTTTCAATCTCAATCATATCACTGTACGGTCAAAGAGTGATGAATGACAGTGCTGTGTGTCAGTGTTTGACAGTCAGTACGTGTGCGTGCGTTTGTGTGTGTGTTTGAGTGACGTCTTAACACAGTGGTCCAGAAGCATACCAGCTGATACCAGACATGCAGCAGGAGAGTGTCACGACAAGGGTACAAGGTGTGTGTGTGTTTGACGGAAGGAGAGAGAGTCTTTGATGCAGCATTTGCATGGCTGAAGTCAAAACGTGAGTTTATAGATATAAAACAAGTAAATAAAAAGTATAAAAATTGCTCTGATGTTTGTGTGTGTGTGTCTATCAACTCAAGCGTGAGTGTGTGTGGGTATGTGTGTGTGTTATTTAAAGTGTGTGTGTGTGTGTGTGTGTGTTTGCTGTGATGCAAAAATAGATATTGATGACTAAATGAGGGTGTGAATTAGAGCGCAATATTAATATGAACTGAGGATGAAAGGAGACCAGGAAGAGAGTGAGGATGAAAGGAGACCAGGAAGAGAGTGAGGATGAAAGGAGACCAGGAAGAGAGTGAGGATGAAAGGAGACCAGGAAGAGAGTGAGGATGAAAGGAGACCAGGAAGAGAGTTTGGATGAAAGGAGACCAGGAAGAGAGTGAGGATGAAAGGAGACCAGGAAGAGAGTGAGGATGAAAGGAGACCAGGAAGAGAGTGAGGATGAAAGGAGACCAGGAAGAGAGTGAGGATGAAAAGAGACCAGGAAGAGAGTGAGGATGAAAGGAGACCAGGAAGAGAGTGAGGATGAAAAGAGACCAGGAAGAGAGTGAGGATGAAAGGAGACCAGGAAGAGAGTGAGGATGAAAGAAGACCAGGAAGAGAGTGAGGATGAAAGGAGACCAGGAAGAGAGTGAGGATGAAAGGAGACCAGGAAGAGAGTTTGGATGAAAGGAGACCAGGAAGAGAGTGAGGATGAAAGGAGACCAGGAAGAGAGTGAGGATGAAAGGAGACCAGGAAGAGAGTGAGGATGAAAGGAGACCAGGAAGAGAGTGAGGATGAAAAGAGACCAGGAAGAGAGTGAGGATGAAAGGAGACCAGGAAGAGAGTGAGGATGAAAGGAGACCAGGAAGAGAGTGAGGATGAAAGGAGACCAGGAAGAGAGTGAGGATGAAAGGAGACCAGGAAGAGAGTGAGGATGAAAGGAGACCAGGAAGAGAGTGAGGATGAAAGAAGACCAGGAAGAGAGTGAGGATGAAAGGAGACCAGGAAGAGAGTTTGGATGAAAGGAGACCAGGAAGAGAGTTTGGATGAAAAGAAAGGAGAGAGAGCTTTTATAGATACTGTTGTTTGTGGGAAAGGGATGAAGGAGGGAGGGATCCATATTCTGATGTTTTCATGTAAAGAGGCATTTATGTTGAATAAATCTATGCTTTTCCTCCCCCTTCCTTCACCTCATTCTCTCTCCCTTTTTCAACCCTCCTTCGCTCCATCCCATCCCCCTCCTTCGCTCCATCCCAACCCCCTCCTTCGCTCCATCCCAACCCCCTCATCCCTCCTGGATTCAAGTTTACAGTATCTACATTTCCTCCCTCACCCCCTCTCCCCTCTCCCTCTCCACCTCCATCCCCTCCCCTCCCTCTCTCACCCCCTCTCCCGTCCATCCCCCTTCCTCTTTCACCCCCCCCCCCCCCCTCCACCCAGAAGGTATAGTCTAGTTAACCATCATTGGTTTCAATCACTCCCTGTTTCCCATTCATTTTCCACATCCCCTCTCTCTTTCTATCTTTCTCTCTCTCTCTCTCTCTGTCTCTCTCTGTCTCTCTCTCTCTCTGTTCTCTCTCTCTCTCTCTTCTCTTTCTCTCTGTCAGGATTTGGTCTAAGGTGCTTCAGGTCTGAGGTGAGGTTGATGGGGTGAGAGGGAAGGTGAGAGAAGGGGGAAAAGGAGGGATGGGGGATGGAGGGAGGGAGGAATAGAGCTGAGATTGTGACAGTCTCAGTGGAAATCTACAGAGCAGTAGGGCAGAACTGACAGACTGAGAGAGAGAGAGAGAGAGAGAGAGAGAGAGAGGGAGAGAGAGAGAGAGAGAGAGAGAGAGAGAGAGAGAGAGAGAGAGAGAGAGAGAGAGAGAGAGAGAGACGGAGGGAGAGAGACGGAGGGAGAGAGACGGAGGGAGGGAGACAGAGACAGAGAGGGTAGAGGAGAGAAGGAAAGGGCGAAATGGAGGGAGGAGAAGAGAAAGTAGAGAAGGAGAGTGATTGGGAGGGAGGAGGAGGGGGAGTGAGGGGTAAAGATAGAATGAGGAGATTAGAACAATGGAGCGAGAGGAGAGGAGGAGAAGAGAGAGGAGGAGCGTGGTGAAAGGGAATCATGATAAATGAACGTCCAGGAGCGGGGTGTGTGTGTGTGAGTGTGTGTTAGTGCGTATGTGCGTGTAATTCACTAATTTTCAAGGCGATTTATTTTTCATCTCTCAATAAGGAAGGCGAAGGGCACACACATCCACCGCCCCTCCATACACTAACACATTCACACAACCACACACACACATTTACACACATTTACACACACACAACCACACACACACACACACACACACACACACACACACATTTACACACACACACACACGCACACTGCCGACAGACCACAGGAGGATATGTGGGAAAGGACGAGACATGGAAGTGTGTGTGTGGTCCGAGAGACAGACATGAGGTCTATCTGGTCAGCAGCAGGACTCTGCAGGAGTTATTTTTTGATGCGCTGACCCACAACTCACTGCTTCAACGCCAAGTCACGGTGGAGGTGTGTGTGTGTGTGTTTGGCAGAGTGTTTACTTTGTGTGTGTGTGTGTGTGTGGTGCTGAAGGTGTGTTTGGAAATAGAACAGGACACTCCCCAGGCTATTCATTACAAGATCTGTGTCTACACCTGTTCACCATCCCGCACACACACACACACACACACACACACACTCGCACGCACGCACGCACGCACGCACGCACGCACGCACGCACGCACGCACGCACGCACGCACGCACGCACGCACGCACGCACGCACGCACGCACGCACGCACGCACGCACGCACGCACGCACGCACGCACACACACACACACACACACACACACACACACACACACACACACACACACACACACACACACACACACACACACACACACACACACACACACACACACACACACACACACACACACACACACACGTACAGCTAACCTTGTGGGGACACACAATTCAGTCCCATTCAAAATCCTATTTTCCCTAAACCCTAACCCGTACTCTTACCCTTACCCTAACCTTAACTGAAAAACCTTAACCCTAATTCTAACCCTAACCCTAATTCTAACCTTAACCCTAAACCCCCTGGAAATAGCATTTGACCTTGTCCCCAGTTGGTCACATTTTTGTTTGTTTGCTTTTCTTGTGGGGACTTCTAGTTAAATACGTCCACGTCCACACACACACACACACACACACTCACACGTACACACTCTCTAGAGGCCTCTTGGCCATTCCTACAGGTAAACACATCCCCACAAACACATTTCTTTCTTTCTTTCTTTCTTTCTTTCTTTCTTTCTTTCTTTCTTTCTTTCTTTCTTTCTTTCAATCTCAATCATATCACTGTACGGTCAAAGAGTGATGAATGACAGTGCTGTGTGTCAGTGTTTGACAGTCAGTACGTGTGCGTGCGTTTGTGTGTGTGTTTGAGTGACGTCTTAACACAGTGGTCCAGAAGCATACCAGCTGATACCAGACATGCAGCAGGAGAGTGTCACGACAAGGGTACAAGGTGTGTGTGTGTTTGACGGAAGGAGAGAGAGTCTTTGATGCAGCATTTGCATGGCTGAAGTCAAAACGTGAGTTTATAGATATAAAACAAGTAAATAAAAAGTATAAAAATTGCTCTGATGTTTGTGTGTGTGTGTCTATCAACTCAAGCGTGAGTGTGTGTGGGTATGTGTGTGTGTTATTTAAAGTGTGTGTGTGTGTGTGTGTGTGTTTGCTGTGATGCAAAAATAGATATTGATGACTAAATGAGGGTGTGAATTAGAGCGCAATATTAATATGAACTGAGGATGAAAGGAGACCAGGAAGAGAGTGAGGATGAAAGGAGACCAGGAAGAGAGTGAGGATGAAAGGAGACCAGGAAGAGAGTGAGGATGAAAGGAGACCAGGAAGAGAGTGAGGATGAAAGGAGACCAGGAAGAGAGTTTGGATGAAAGGAGACCAGGAAGAGAGTGAGGATGAAAGGAGACCAGGAAGAGAGTGAGGATGAAAGGAGACCAGGAAGAGAGTGAGGATGAAAGGAGACCAGGAAGAGAGTGAGGATGAAAAGAGACCAGGAAGAGAGTGAGGATGAAAGGAGACCAGGAAGAGAGTGAGGATGAAAAGAGACCAGGAAGAGAGTGAGGATGAAAGGAGACCAGGAAGAGAGTGAGGATGAAAGAAGACCAGGAAGAGAGTGAGGATGAAAGGAGACCAGGAAGAGAGTGAGGATGAAAGGAGACCAGGAAGAGAGTTTGGATGAAAGGAGACCAGGAAGAGAGTGAGGATGAAAGGAGACCAGGAAGAGAGTGAGGATGAAAGGAGACCAGGAAGAGAGTGAGGATGAAAGGAGACCAGGAAGAGAGTGAGGATGAAAAGAGACCAGGAAGAGAGTGAGGATGAAAGGAGACCAGGAAGAGAGTGAGGATGAAAGGAGACCAGGAAGAGAGTGAGGATGAAAGGAGACCAGGAAGAGAGTGAGGATGAAAGGAGACCAGGAAGAGAGTGAGGATGAAAGGAGACCAGGAAGAGAGTGAGGATGAAAGAAGACCAGGAAGAGAGTGAGGATGAAAGGAGACCAGGAAGAGAGTTTGGATGAAAGGAGACCAGGAAGAGAGTTTGGATGAAAAGAAAGGAGAGAGAGCTTTTATAGATACTGTTGTTTGTGGGAAAGGGATGAAGGAGGGAGGGATCCATATTCTGATGTTTTCATGTAAAGAGGCATTTATGTTGAATAAATCTATGCTTTTCCTCCCCCTTCCTTCACCTCATTCTCTCTCCCTTTTTCAACCCTCCTTCGCTCCATCCCATCCCCCTCCTTCGCTCCATCCCAACCCCCTCCTTCGCTCCATCCCAACCCCCTCATCCCTCCTGGATTCAAGTTTACAGTATCTACATTTCCTCCCTCACCCCCTCTCCCCTCTCCCTCTCCACCTCCATCCCCTCCCCTCCCTCTCTCACCCCCTCTCCCGTCCATCCCCCTTCCTCTTTCACCCCCCCCCCCCCCTCCACCCAGAAGGTATAGTCTAGTTAACCATCATTGGTTTCAATCACTCCCTGTTTCCCATTCATTTTCCCACATCCCCTCTCTCTTTCTATCTTTCTCTCTCTCTCTCTCTCTCTGTCTCTCTCTGTCTCTCTCTCTCTCTGTTCTCTCTCTCTCTCTCTTCTCTTTCTCTCTGTCAGGATCTAAGGTGCTTCAGGTCTGAGGTGAGGTTGATGGGGTGAGAGGGAAGGTGAGAGAAGGGGGAAAAGGAGGGATGGGGGATGGAGGGAGGGAGGAATAGAGCTCGAGATTGTGACAGTCCTCAGTGGAAATCTACAGAGCAGTAGGGCAGAACTGACAGACTGAGAGAGAGAGAGAGAGAGAGAGAGAGAGAGAGGGAGAGAGAGAGAGAGAGAGAGAGAGAGAGAGAGAGAGAGAGAGAGAGAGAGAGAGAGAGAGAGACGGAGGGAGAGAGACGGAGGGAGAGAGACGGCAGGAGGGAGACAGAGACAGAGAGGGTAGAGGAGAGAAGGAAAGGGCGAAATGGAGGGAGGAGAAGAGAAAGTAGAGAAGGAGAGTGATTGAGGGAGGAGGAGGGGGAGTGAGGGGTAAAGATAGAATGAGGAGATTAGAACAATGGAGCGAGAGGAGAGGAGGAGAAGAGAGGAGGAGCGTGGTGAAAGGGATCATGATCAAATGAACGTCCAGGAGCGGGGTGTGTGTGTGTGAGTGTGTGTGTTAGTGCGTATGTGCGTGTAATCACTAATTTTCAAGGCGATTTATTTTTCATCTCTCAATAAGGAAGGCGAAGGGCACACACATCCACCGCCCCTCCATACACTAACACATTCACACAACCACACACACACATTTACACACATTTACACACACACAACCACACACACACACACACACACACACACACACACATTTACACACACACACGCAAGCACACTGCCGACAGACCACAGGAGGATATGTGGGAAAGGAC
>NW_028158530.1:0-46463 GCF_964263955.1 Coregonus lavaretus | reverse complement strand
AGTGTAGATGTGGTGTGGAATCAAGCGCAGGACACACAGAGGCTTCGTACTGACGTCTTTAGTGAAGACAAAAAGAACAAGCCAAACACGGCTACATACAACCTGGCAGGCAAGCGAACTTTACGCACACCGGTAAAGTACAAACAAGGCACACAAGTGCGGAGCTCTCTACTACACTGAACAGAGATGAAAAACGAACTAGCATCCCACAGTGACAACGAACAATTACCCACAACACATGACAAAACTCAAGAGAACTTATAGGACGCATAATAAACACTAACAAGGAACAGGTGTAACAAAACAGACAAAACCAATCAAACATCGAAACATAGAACGGTGGCAGCTAGTACTCCGGAGACGACGACCGCCGAAGCCTGCCCGAACAAGGAGAAGGAGCAGCCTCGGCCGAAACCGTGACAGTACCCCCCCCTTGACGCGCGGCTCCAGCCGTGCGCCGACCCCGGCCTCGAGGACGACCAGGAAGACGCGGAGCAGGGCGCGTGGGATGACCACGCGTGGGATGACCACCGGCCTGAGGAGAGACACATGGAACGAGGGGTTAATATTCTTGTAATCAATTGGCAGTTGTAACCTGTAACACACCTCGTTCAATCTCCTCAGGACTTTAAAAGGCCCCACAAACCGCCGACCCAGCTTCCGGCAGGGCAGGCGGAGGGGCAGGTTTCTGGTCGAGAGCCAGACTCAATCTCCAGGTGCGTACACCGGCCCCTCACTGCGGTGGAGATCGGCGCTCGTCTTCTGTCGACGGATGGCTCGCTGCAGATGGATGTGTGCAGCGTTCCACGTCTCCTCCGAGCGCCGCACCCACTCATCCACCGCAGGGGCCTCGATCTGGCTCTGATGCCAAGGTGCCAGAGCCGGCTGGTACCCTAACACACACTGGAAAGGAGTTAGTTTAGTGGAGGAGTGGCGGAGAGAGTTCTGTGCCATCTCGGCCCAGGGCACATACCTCGCCCACTCCTCCGGCCGGCCCTGGCAATACGACCTCAGAAACCTACCCACATCCTGGTTGACACGTTCGACCTGCCCATTGCTCTCCGGGTGGTAACCCGAGGTAAGGCTCACCGAAACCCCCAAACGCTCCATAAACGCTCTCCAGACTCTGGAGGTAAACTGGGGGCCTCGATCAGACACTATATCCTCGGGTACCCCGTAATGCCGAAAGACGTAGGTGAATAGAGCCTCAGCAGTCTGTAGGGCAGTAGGAAGACCCGGCATGGGAAGGAGACGACAGGCCTTCGAGAACCGATCCACAACGACCAGGATGGTGGTATTCCCTTGTGAGGGGGGAAGGTCTGTAACAAAATCCACCGAGAGGTGAGACCAGGGTCGTTGTGGAACGGGCAGGGGTTGTAACTTACCCCTGGGCAAGTGTCTGGGTGCCTTACACTGGGCATACACCGAGCAGGAGGAGACATAAATCCTTACATCCCTGGCTAACGTTGGCCACCAGTACTTTGTGCTAAGGCAGTGCACTGTCCGGCCAATACCTGGATGCCCAGAGGAGGGTGACGTGTGAGCCCAATAAATGAGTCGATCCCGGACCTCGAGCGGGACGTACGTCCGACCCACCGGACACTGTGGAGGGCTAGGGTCGGTGCGTAACGCCCGCTCGATCTCCGTATCGACCTCCCACACCACCGGTGCCACCAGACAAGACTTAGGTAGTATGGGAGTGGGCTCAACGGACCTCTCCTCTGTGTCATACCGCCGAGACAGGGCGTCTGCCTTCCCGTTCTGGGACCCAGGGATGTAAGTGATCTTAAACACGAACCGGGCTAGAAACATAGTCCACCGAGCCTGGCGAGGATTTAGTCTCCTAGCTGCCCGAATGTATTCCATGTTACGGTGGTCAGTCAAAATGAGAAAAGGGTGTTGAGCCCCCTCAAGCCAATGCCTCCACACCTTTAGGGCCTGTACCACGGCTAACAGCTCCCTGTCCCCTACGTCATAATTTCGCTCCGCCAGACTGAGCTTTTTCGAGTAAAAAGCACAGGGGCGGAGTTTAGGTGGTGTGCCAGACCGTTGCGAGAGAACGGCCCCGATACCGGCTTCTGACGCGTCCACCTCCACTTGGAATGGTAAAGCGGGATCCGGGTGCGCCAGCACCGGAGCCAAAGTAAACAGGTCCTTCAGTCTCCCAAAAGCCCTGTTCGCCTCAGCTGACCACCGCAAGCGCACCGGACCCCCCTTCAGAAGGGACGTTATGGGAGCTGCCACCTGTCCAAAACCCCGAATAAACCTCCGGTAGTAATTCGCAAAGCCCAAGAACTGCTGCACCTCTTTAACTGTGGTTGGGGTTTGCCAATTACGCACGGCTGACACACGGTCAACCTCCATCTTCACCCCTGACGCGGACAACTGATAACCCAAAAAGGAGACCGACTCCTGGAAGAACAGACATTTCTCTGCCTTGACATACAGGTCATGCTCCAACAGCCTCCTCAACACTCGGCGCACCAGGGCTACATGCTCGGCTCGGGTAGAACTGTACACTAGAATATCATCTATGTACACGACCACTCCCTGCCCCTGCATGTCCCGGAAAATCTCATCCACAAAGGATTGGAAGACTGATGGAGCATTCATTAACCCGTATGGCATGACGAGATACTCGTAATGACCCGAGGTAGTACTAAATGCTGTCTTCCATTCATCGCCCTCTCTAATGCGCACCAAGTTGTATGCGCTCCTGAGGTCCAATTTTGTGAAGAACCGTGCCCCGTATAATGACTCCGTCATAGTCGCAATCAGAGGGAGTGGATAACTATATTTCACAGTAATCTGATTGAGACCGCGGTAATCGATACACGGGCGCAAACCTCCATCTTTTTTCTTCACAAAAAAGAAGCTAGAGGACGCAGGGGAAGTGGAGGGCCGTATGTATCCCTGTCTCAGAGACTCGGCAATGTATGTCTCCATTGCCCTCTTCTCCTCTTGTGACAAAGGATACACATGGCTCCGTGGGAGCGCAGCTCCTGCCTGGAGGTCTATCGCACAATCCCCCCGTCTATGAGGTGGCAATCGCGCCGCCCTCTCCTTGCTAAACACGAGTGCTAAATCCTCATACTCGGGGGGAACATGCATTGCGGCCATTTGGTTTGGACTCTCCACCGAGGTCGCCCCTACGGAAACACCCAGACATAGCCCCACACACTGGGCAGACCACCCCTTAAGAGCCTTCTCTCGCCACGAAATGGTAGGATCGTGAGTAATCAACCAGGGAAGCCCCAGCACCACCGGATACGCAGGAGAGTCGATCAGGTATAGCTGAATCGTCTCCTCATGACCACCCTGCGTCTCCATCCTAAGTGGCACTGTGACCTCCCTGATCAACCCGGATCCTAACGGACGGCTATCTAGGGCATGTACAGGGAAGGGATTATTAACCGGAAGGAGAGGGATCCCTAACTCTATACAAAATTTACGATCTACAAAATTCCCGGCTGCGCCTGAATCTACTAGCGCCTTATGCTGGGAACGAGGTGCAACCTGTGGAAAACAAACAGGTATGGTTATGTGCACGACAGAAAGCTCTGGGTAAGTGGGGCGCCTACTCACCTGGGAGGACTCCCCAATGTGTGGCCTGCCATCTCGTCCTCCAGGAGACCCTCCCCAGCACCTAGCCTCGGTGTGCCCTCCACGGCCACAGTTGGTGCAGGGGACGGCCCCCCTCGGGCTCCTTCTCCTCCGTTCTCTAGCGCCAGCACCCCCGAGCTCCATAGGACTCGGCTCGGAGGTGCTGGAGGGTGGAATGGGCGACCCCCACCCGGGACGTCCGCGGGTGGCGAGCAGGGTGTCTAGCCGAATGGCCATGTCAACCAATTGGTCAAACGAAAGAGTGGTGTCCCTGCACGCCAACTCTCTACGGACGTCCTCCCTGAGGCTGCAGTGGAAGTGATCTATGAGGGCCCGCTCATTCCACCCTGCATCTGCCGCTAGAGTCCGGAACTCCAGTGCAAACTCTTGAGCGCTCCTCATCCCCTGCCGGAGGTAGAATAGATGCTCCCCCGCTGCCTTCCCCTCAGGTGGATGGTCGAACACTGCCCGGAAGCGGCGGGAGAACTCCGCATAGGTGATCGTTGCGGCGTCTATCCTCCTCCATTCGGCGTTGGCCCACTCCAACGCCTTGCCGGTGAGACAGGAGATGAGGGCGGAAACGCTCTCGTGTCCCGAGGGCACCGGGTGTACGGTGGCGAGGTAGAGTTCGATTTGCAACAGGAAACCCTGACACCCGGCCGCGGTGCCGTCGTATGCCCTCGGGAGCGAGAGCCGAATCCCACTGGGTTCCGGAAGTTGGACAGGTGGACTGACCGATGGTGATGGTGTGGTGGGTGGGGGCGTGGGTACCCCGCTGGCCTCCCATCGATGGAGGGTGTTCATCACCCTATCCAGAGCGTGCCCGATCTGGTTGATCCTGTCCTCCTGTCCACGAAGGCGCTCCTCAATTATCTCGGTAGGTGCGGCTGCTCCTGCTGATTCCATAGTGATGGTGTGTAATTCTGTCACAGTTGAGTGTAGATGTGGTGTGGAATCAAGCGCAGGACACACAGAGGCTTCGTACTGACGTCTTTAGTGAAGACAAAAAGAACAAGCCAAACACGGCTACATACAACCTGGCAGGCAAGCGAACTTTACGCACACCGGTAAAGTACAAACAAGGCACACAAGTGCGGAGCTCTCTACTACACTGAACAGAGAGGAAAAACGAACTAGCATCCCACAGTGACAACGAACAATTACACACAACACATGACAAAACTCAAGAGAACTTATAGGACGCATAATAAACACTAACAAGGAACAGGTGTAACAAAACAGACAAAACCAATCAAACATCGAAACATAGAACGGTGGCAGCTAGTACTCCGGAGACGAAGACCGCCGAAGCCTGCCCGAACAAGGAGAAGGAGCAGCCTCGGCCGAAACCGTGACATTAACATGATTTTTTTATGACATCTCTGTAACCCACACATACAATCAGCTGAATGGCCCTTCAGTCGAGCAGTGAATTTCAAACACAGATTCAACCACAAAGACCAGGGAGGTTTTCAATGCCTCGCAAAGAAGGGCACATTGAATATCCCTTTGCACATGGTGAAGTTATTAATTACACTTTGGATGATGTATCAATAGACCCAGTCACTACAAAGATACAGGTATCCTTCCTAACTCAGTTGCTGGAGAGGAAGGAAACCGCTCAGGGACTTCACCATGAGGTCAATGGTGACTTTAAAACAGTTACAGAGCTTAATGGCTGTGATAGGAGAAAACTGAGGATGGATCAACAACATTGTAGTTACTCCACAATACTAACCTAAATGGCAGAGTGAAAAGAAGGAAGCTGGTACAGAATCAAAATATGCATCCTGTTTGCAATAAGGCACAAAAGTAAAACTGCAACAAATGTGGCAAAGAAATTAACTTTATGTCCTGAATACAAAGCGTTACGTTTGGGGCAAATCCAACACAACACATCACTGAGTACCACTCTTCATATTTTCCAGCATGGTGGTGGCTGCATCATGTTATGGGTATGCTTGTAATTGAAAGGGACTAGGAGAGACTAGAGTTTTCTTTGTAACAAAAATAAGCATAATGGCGCTACAGTGCCTTGCAAAAGTATTCATCCCTGTGATGAGTGTGATAGAAGGAGTCAGGCGCAGGAGGGTAAATCACCAAATAAAGAGTTTATTCTGTCGTACACAATTGTGCTGGTAGCGACACACGAAAACAGCCACAGGGGAAACTATCTACCCTGGCAATACACGGTACGGGATACTCCAACAATGTACGAAGACCGGGGCCTCACTGCGGTGGCGGTCAGCGTTGGCCTTCTGACGACACACGGCGCACTGGAAGTGAACGTGGCCAGCGTCCCACGTCTCCTCCGTGCGCCGAAACCAATCATCTACCGCAGGAGCCTCGGTCTGGCTCTGGTGCCACGGTGCCAGAACCGGTTGGTAACCTAAAACACATTGGAATGGTGTTAGGTTAGTAGAGGAGTGGCGGAGAGAGTTCTGGGCATATTCTGCCCATGGCAAGAACACCGACCACTCCCCCGGCCGGTCCTGGCAGTAAGACCGCAGGAACCTACCCACATCCTGATTTACCCGTTCCACCTTCCCATTTGACTTGGGGTGGAACCCAGAGGTCAGGCTGACCGAGACCCCCAGACGTTCCATGAATGCCTTCCAGACCTTGGACGTGAACTGAAGACCTCGGTCGGACACTATATCCTCTGGTACCCCGTAGTGCCGGAAGACGTGAGTAAACAGGGCCTCCGCAGTTTGCAGGGCTGTGGGGAGACCGGGCAGAGGAAGGAGGCGGCAGGACGTAGAAAAGCGGTCCACAACGACCAGGATGGTGGTGTTACCTTGGGAGAGGGGAAGATTAGTCAAAAAATCAACACTTAGGTGAGACCATGGTCGTTGTGGAACTGGTAAAGGTTGTAACTTACCCGCTGGGAGGTGCCTAGGTGCCTTACTCTGGGCGCACACTGAGCAGGAGGAGACGTACACCCTCACGTCCTTAGCCAAGGTAGGCCACCAGTACTTTCCGGTCAGGCAGCACACTGTAGGAGGACCAGAGGAGGGTGACGTGTGTGCCCAGTAGATCAGACGATCACGGATAAGAGCAGGTACGTACCACAGCCCAGCTGGACACTGAGGTGGAGATGGATCTGTGCGTAATGCCTGCTCTATATCCGCTTCCTTCGCCCATACTACCGGCGCCACAATGCAGGAGGCCGGGAGTATGGGGGTGTTGTCTCTGGCCCTCTCCTCTGTGTCATACAGCCGGGACAGTGCATCTGCCTTCACGTTCTTCGTAGCCGGAATGTATTACAGTGTATAATCAAACAGGGTGAAGAATAAGGCCCATCTGGCCTGGCGAGGATTCAGCCTCCTTGCTGCCCGGATGTACTTCAGGTTACGGTGGTCCGTCCAGAACAGGAAAGGGTGTTTCGCCCCCTTCGAGCCAATGCCTCCACACGTTCAAAGCTCGGACAACAGCCAACAGCTCCCGATCACCAACGTCGTAGTTCTGCCCACCGGGCTGAGCTTCTTAGAGAAGAAGGCACAGGGGCGGAGCTTGGGTGGCATGCCCGAGCGTTGAGATAGGACAGCACCTATCCTTACCTCGGACGCATCCACCTCCACTACGAACGGTAGTGATGGATCGGGGTGGGCCAGTAGCGGGGCTGAGGTGAACAGACCCCCGCAGTCTACTGAAGGCCAGGTCTGCCTCAGCAGACCAGCGGATCCGGGACGGCCCACCCTTCAATAGGGATGTAATGGGAGTTGCGACCTTGCCAAAGCCCCGGATAAACCTTTGATAGTAGCTGGCGAAGCCAAGGAAGCGCTGCGCCTCCTTAACCGGGGTTGGAGTCGGCCAATTACGCATGGCTGAAGTGCGATCTCCCTCCATCTCCACACCTGAGGTGGTAATGCGGTATCCAAGGAAGGAGACGGACTGCTAGAAAAACATACACTTCTCAGCCTTGGCATAAAGGTCATTTTCCAACAGTCGGGCCAGCACTCTGCGAACCAGGGACACATGCTTGGCGCGCGTAGCGGAATACACCAGGATGTCATCGATGTAGACCACCACACTGCGACCAAGCATGTCCCGAAACACCTCGTTCACAAAGGACTGGAAGACGGATGGAGTATTCATCAAACCGTAGGGCATCACCAGGTATTCATAATGCCCCGTGGTTGTGCTGAATGCTGTCTTCCACTCATCCCCCTCCCGAACACGCACCAGGTTGTATGCACTTCTGCGCGCCCCATGCATTGACTCAATCACTGAAGGAATGAGGGGGAGAGGATAACTAAATCTAATCGTCTCCTTGTTCAGTGATCGATAATCAATGCACGGGCGCAGACCGCCGTCTTTCTTCTTCACAAAGAAGAAACTCGAGGAGGCGGGTGAAGTGGAGGGATGTATATACCCCTGGCCCAGGGACTCGGTGACGTATGTTTCCATAGCCTCCGTTTCAGCCTGCGACAGGGGGTACACATGACTCCTGGGAGGTACAGCGTCTACCCGAAGGTTTATCACGCAATCCCCTGCCCGATGAGGTGGTAATTTTGTCGCCTGTGTCTTAGAAAACACGTGTGCCAGATCGAGGTATTCGGGGGGAATGCGCACGGTGGAGGTACCGTCTGGACTTTCCACCGTGGTTGCACCAACGGAAACACCTAGACACCTACCCTGACACTCTCGCGACCACCCGGTGAGAACCCTCTTTGGCCATGAGAAGGTGGGGTTGTGGAGTGCTAGCCAAGGGATACCTAGTACCACAGGGAAAGCAGGAGACTCAATAATAGAAAAAAGTAATCTGCTCACAATGAGTCTCCTGGGTGATCATGGTGACTGGTACAGTAACTTCCTGAACAAACACGGACCCTAATGGTCGACTATCAAGTGCTCTGATGGGGAGTGGAATGGATAGGGGAACCAATGAAATGCCTTGACGGCGTGAGAATGCCCTGTCCATAAAGTTCCCAGCTGCGCCTGAATCGACTAGCGCCTTACACTGGGGAACTACTATGTGATCGGGAAAGTAGATAGGTAGGGTACAGTGCGCAGCAGAGAGCTCTGAACGAGTGTGGGTGTTCAATACCTGGGGTGATGCGAGAGTGCCCTGCCTGCCGCCTCCAGACCCAAAAGAGCGTTGATGACAACGTGTGGTGTACTGTCCCTTCATGCAACCAGCGTGGCACTGTCGCTGTTGT
Organism: Coregonus lavaretus; assembly: GCF_964263955.1. Lineage (NCBI taxonomy): Eukaryota > Metazoa > Chordata > Actinopteri > Salmoniformes > Salmonidae > Coregonus > Coregonus lavaretus. The sequence goes on along the minus strand of NW_028158530.1, from coordinate 37,698 downwards.
CCTCCGCTCTCTCGGACAGCAGCTCCACCCAGCTCCATCAGCTCGGGATCCGAGTCGTCCGGGGTGGAAATGGGCAGACCCCTACCAGGACGTCCTCTGGCTGCCAGCAGGTTGTCCAAACGGATGGCCATGTCCACCAGTTGCGTGAAAGACAACATGGTGTCCCGGCAGGCTAGCTCCCGACGGACGTCCTCCTGCAGATGGCACCGGAAATGGTCGATCAGGGCCAGCTCGTTCCACCCAGACCCCGCTGCAAGAGTCCGAAACTCCAACTTGAAGTCCTGCGAGGTCCTCGTCCCCTGTGCTTTGCACACCTCGATTGTACAATATTTGCATGTTATTATTTTTTAAATACTTCAAACTCTGTCAAGTTCGTTGTTCATCATTGCTGGACAGCCATTTTCAAGTGTTGAATAGATTTTCAAAACTCTAACTAGGCCACTCAGGAACATTCAATGCTATCTTGGTAAGCAACTCCAGTGTAGATTTCGCCTTGTGTTTTAGGTTATTGTCCTTCTGAAAGGTGAATTAGTCTCCCAATGTATCTTGGAAAGCAAAATGAACAAGGTTTTCCTCTTGGATTTTCCCTGTACTTACAGTGGCTTGCGAAAGTATTCACCCCCCTTGACATTTTTCCTATTTTGTTGCCTTACAACCTGGAATTAAAATGGATTTTTGGGGGGTTTGTATCATTTGATTTACACAACATGCCTACCACTTTGAAGATGCAAAATATTTTTATTGTGAAACTAACAAGAAATTAGACAAAAAAACAGAAAACATGAGCGTGCATAACTATTCACCCCCCCAAAGTCAATACTTTGTAGAGCCACCTTTTGCAGCAATTTCAGCTGCATGTCTCTTGGGGTATGTCGCTATCAGCTAGGCACATCTAGCTACTGGGATTTCTGCCCATTCTTCAAGGCAAAACTGCTCCAGCTCCTTCAAGTTGGATGGGTTCCACTGGTGTACAGCAATCTTTAAGTCATACCACAGATTCTCAATTAGATTGAGGTCTGGGCTTTCCAAAACATTTCAATGTTTCCCCTTAAACCACCTGAGTGTTGCTTTAGCAGTATGCTTAGGGTCATTGTCCTGCTGGAAGGTCAACCTCCAGTCCCAGTCTCAAATCTCTGGAAGACTGAAATAGGTTTCCCTCAAGGAATTCCCTGTATTTAGCGCCGTCCATCATTCCTTCAATTCTGACCAGTTTCCCAGTCCCTGCCGATGAAAAACATCCCCACAGCATGATGCTGCCACCACCATGCTTCACTGTGGGGATGGTGTTCTCGGGGTGATGAGAGGTGTTGGGTTTGTGCCAGACATTGCGTTTTCCTTGATGGCCAAAAAGCTCAATTTTAGTCTCATCTGACCAGAGTACCTTCTTCCATATGTTTGGGGAGTCTCCCACATGCCTTTTGACAAACACCAAACGTGTTTGCTTATTTTTTTCTTTAAGCAATGGCTTTTTTCTGGCCACTCTTCTGTAAAGCCCAGCTCTGTGGAGTGTACTGCTTAAAGTGGTCCTATGGACATATTGAAACTTTTTTCATTTCACTTCACAGTGTGACAATGACCCAAAACACACGGTCAAGGCAACAAAGGAGTGGCTCAAGAAGAAGCACATTAAGGTCCTGGGGTGTCCTAGCCAGTCTCCAGACCTTAATCCCATAGAAAATCTGTGGAGGGAGCTGAAGGTTCGAGTTGCCTAACGTCAGCCTTGAAACCTTAATAACTTGGAGAAGATCTGCAAAGAGGAGTGGAACAAAATCCCTCCTGAGATGTATGCAAATCTGGTGGCCAACTACAAGAAATGTCTGACCTCTGTGATTGCCAACAAGGGTTTTGCCACCAAGTACTAAGTCATGTTTTGCAGAGGGGTCAAATACTTATTTCCCTCATTAAAATGCAAATCAATTCATAACATTTTTGACATGCGTTTTTCTGGATTTTTTTGTTGTTATTCTGTCTCTCACTGTTCAAATAAACCTACCATTAAAATTATAGACTGATCATGTCTTTGTCAGTGGGCAAACGTGCAAAATCAGCAGGGGATCAAATACCTTTTTTCCGTCACTGTAAATTACAGGTTGTAATGCAACAAAATAGGAAAAACGCCAAGGGAGATGAATACCTTTGCAAGGCACTGTATATCCACATAAATTTCCTTCCTCATGATGCCATCTATTTTGTGAAGTGCTACAGTCCCTCCTGCAGCAAAGCACACCCACAGCATGATGCTGCCAACCCCGTGCTTCACGGTTGGGATGGTGTTCTTCGGCTTGCAAGTTACACCCTTTTTCCTCCAACATAACAATGGTCATTATGGCCAAACAGTTATATTTTTGTTTCATCAAACCAGAGGACATTTCTCCAGAAAGTACGATCTTTGTCCCCATGTGCAGTTGCAAACCGTAGTCTGGCTTTTTTATGGCGGTTTTGGAGAAGTGGCTTCTTCCTTGCTGAGTGGCCTTTCAGGTTATGTCGATATAGGACTTGTTTTACTGTGGATATAGATACTTTTGTACCTGTTTCCTCCAGCATCTTCACAAGGTCCTTTGCTGTTGTTCTGGGATTGATTTGCACTTTTCGCACCAAAGTACGTTCATATCAAGGAGACAGAACACGTCTCCTTCCTGAGCGGTATGGAGGCGGCGTGGTCCCATAGTGTTTACACTTGCATACTATTGTTTGTACAGATGAACGTGGTACCTTCAGGCATTTGGAAATTGCTCCCAAAGATGAACCAGACTTGTGGAGGTCTACAATTCTTTTTCTGAGGTTTTTTGATTTTCCCATGATGTCAAGCAAAGAGACACTGAGTTTGAAGGTAGGCCTTGAAATACATCCACAGGTACACCTCCAATTGACTCAAATGATGTCAATTAGCCTATCAGAAGCTTCTAAAGCCATGACATCATTTTCTGGAATTTTCCAAGCTGTTTAAAGGCACAGTCAACTTAGTGTATGTAAACTTCTGACCCACTGGAATTGTGATACAGTGAATTATAAGTGAAATAATCCGTCTGTAAACAATTGTTGGAAAAAATACTTGTGTCATGCACAAAGTAGATGTCCTAACCGACTTTCCAAAACTATAGTTTGTTAACAAGAAATTTGTGGAGTGGTTGAAAAACGACTTTTAATGACTCCAACCTAAGTGTATGTGAACTTCCTACTTCAACTAAATGTATATGCACAGAATTTCAACTAGCTAGATAGAGAAAGAGCTACAGTGGGGAGAACAAGTATTTGATACGCTGCCGATTTTGCAGGTTTTCCTACTTACAAAGCATGTAGAGGTCTATAATTTTTATCATAGGTACACTTCAACTGTGAGAGTGTTGACGAGGACAAGGCTGGAGATCACTCTGTCATGCTGATTGAGTTAGAATAACAGACTGGAAGCTTTAAAAGGAGGGTGGTGCTTGAAATCATTGTTCTTCCTCTGTTAACCATGGTTACCTGCAAGAAAACACATGCCAACATCAATGCTTTGCACAAAAAGGGCTTCACAGGCAAGGATATTGCTGCTAGTAAGATTGCACCTAAATCAACCATTTATCGGATCATCAACAACTTCAAGGAGAGAGGTTCAATTGTTGTGAAGAAGGCGTCAGGGCGCCCAAGTAAGTAAAGCAAGCGCCAGGACCATCTCCTAAAGTTGATTTAGCTGCGGGATCGGGACACCACCAGTGCAGAGCTTGCTCAGGAATGGCAGCAGGCAGGTGTGAGTGCATCTGCACGCACAGTGAGGCGAAGACTTTTGGAGGATGGCCTGGTGTCAAGAAGGGCAGCAAAGAAGCCACTTCTCTCCAGGAAAAACATCAGGGACAGACTGATATTCTGCAAAAGGTACAGGGATTGGACTGCTGAGGACTGGGGTAAAATCATTTTCTCTGATGAATCCCCTTTCCGATTGTTTGGGGCATCCCGAAAACACCTTGTCCGGAGAAGACAACGTGAGCGCTACCATCAGTCCTGTGTCATGCCAACAGTAAAGCATCCTGAGACCATTCATGTGTGGGGTTGCTTCTCAGCCAAGGGAGTGGGCTCACTCAAAATTTTGCCTAAGAACACAGCCATGAATAAAGAATGGTACCAAAAACTGCAGTAGAAACGATTACACATACTGTAACTAGCAGCTCATTTTATAGACAGAAGATGCTACACGGCAGACCAATCCGAAACTCATCTCTTGGCATGTCCAGCCCATTCATTATCTCAGCCAGTCATGGCTAGCGGGAAGGTTCCTGTCTTTTATGAGGCTAAACCGAATAGGCTCGTAAATTAACTACGTTATTCTTGTTTACAGAGAGGCATTTCTGCCAAAAAAACGCATTTTAATAAAAAATTAAAATAAACGTTAAAATGCCTCTCCTGTGAAGTCGTGACTTGCAACATACGCCTAGTTTCCTGAAGCAAGTCACAATTGGACAATTATTTGCTTGATTCTGGGGAGCTTTTAGCAAATTGCAGAATTGCATTCTTACCAATAAGTCTGTGGCCCACATCTCTTTCACACTCACAGATTTGGTGGTATAGCTGTGTTGTAGCAGGACATGTCAGGTTGCTGGAAACTGAGAGGTTATGAGTTGAAATCCCATTTAAGCAGTGGCGCAACTTTGGTTTTAGAAGTGGGGGGGACATAACGTTATAATATTTTTGTTTGTTATCCAGTCAGACAAACACTCCAAACAGCCTACCCGACTGCTCGGAGGCGTCCGCATGGTCCTAAAGCACACCATTGCCTAGTTTTGTATCACATTCCAATTATAAAATTGGGGGGGACAAAATTACAATTTCAGAATGTCCCTAGTGAAAGTTGCGCCCCTGCATTTAAGGTTAAGTCCCAATTGTGGTCACAGTACAGAGTTATACAAGATTTTACAGTAATTAAACTCAGAATAAAGCAGCATAGGGTCATTTTATAGAATTAACTCCTTCAGCTTTAGGTAAAGTGCAGAAGTGTATTCTTGGCAAAAAATGTTTAGCCTATGTCTATTATGTCCACAGACCCGGTGGCGCAGCAGGAATTTCAGGTAGCTAGTAACCAAGAGGTTCTGAGTTCAAAGCCCAAGCAAGGTTGAGTCCCAAGCATACACCACCGTACTCTCCTTTCACATTAACGCCATCATTTAGCTGTAAAAATAGTGTCATATACATGGTATCACATGTTGAAATCTTGCCGTCACATTTATTTCATGAGATCGTGTGCTCACATGTAGTGTTATGTTATGTTATCACGAGATTTTGCATCCCATGTAATTTATTTCACATTTTCAATGATATCATGTTCTCACATGTGCTAACATGTTATCACATGTTGCCACATTAACTTCACATGTTACTGTCAGTTTAGTGTGAACCCTTTTTACTCCACCAACAGGATTTAATGTTCTCCAGCACACAACCCCAACACAGAAGACCAGGACAGATAAGTATGCTCAAGGCAAGTTTTATTTGAATTTCATGGGTTAACATGTATCAGACCCCAATCCCCACAGAGAGACGTTCTCCACTCAACTCCCAGCCCGAACACCACAAAACACAGGGCTTTTAAAGGAAATTACAGCCACTCCCCAGCTACCTGTCTGATTAGCTAACTCGCTGCAAGTGCGTCTGATCACACCAGCCCCGCCACCCACTTTTCCACTCATCTACCAATCCATCTCATTACATGATCACACGAGATCACGTGTTCATGTGAAATGCATGTGTTTTTCCATAAGGAATGGTTAGTCGAGTGTAGATCTAGAACGCATTGGAGTGGCTGTAGACCAACTGGAGAGCCCAAAATGCTTGAAATGTCCCTTTCCAGAAATCATTATCATTGGTGAATTAACATTAATTATTAACCTCTGTGCTGCTTACCTTTGGGACTTTCGCCAGAACATGCAGGGTAATATTTACTTCTGACAACAGGTATAGTTTGTAATTTATGTATAATTTTAAACTATAGCTTGTGAGTTTTATAGGAACAACATATTGTCTTCGAATTGGTAAGAATAGCTTCGCATTCACAATTATCGATGGTCACCCCAAGGTCTTTCTGCCATGCAAGTTTTCTACTATCAGTATTGACCTTGCCTAAAGGGAAAATACTGTTGTAAAAGGGCAATTTCCACTGAAAATCTGACAAAAATACTTACTTGGTAACAGAATGACGGCACAAACAGCACAAACCGTCTTTTTTGGGGGGACAATTTTTCTGTGGAAATTGTTAAAAGTAGTCCTTGTTCATAGAGTTAACTTTACAATCATTATGTTTTGTTTGACATACATTTTAAAGTGAAAAGTCTGAGTCTCAGCAACATTCTATTAATGTGGAATTGCCCCTATGTAGCTTATTTTCTTATTTTTAAGGGATCTAGAATGGAGTATGATTTTTTTCCCCCAGCTTGTTAGGGCCAGATCCATCCGTATAAAAGGACGTTGAGTTAATAAAGCTCAGAAGGAAACGGTAAAACTGTGAATGGGGTAAACCAGATTCTTGTTATTGGTGCCATCATAGAATAAATAATTAAGAGTCGTGATTACAGCTTTGTACCAGTCTATAAAACAATTATCTGTACATTAATCGTACCATTTCCCGAAGCAGTGACATTGAAAAAGACCGTTCTGCCCACAATTACGTTCTATTAATTGTATCCCTCAATTAAGTATGAAGTTCACAATGATTTCCATCACCAATACAAGACAGAGGTTAGCAGGCTATGTGGAATAATAGCCCCTGGTAGTCAACACAAATTCACCAGGTGGTCAGTAGTGCCCCCTGGAGACCTGTATAAACATTTTTCTTGTCTTGTTTCTTACACGTTTTTCTATGCCACCTCATATGCGAGCATTTACATGAAACTATACATCACAAAAAGCTAATCACAGAGATGCATGAATAACCTTCAACAACAAGTTCAACTGTGGAGGTGCAAGAGGGAAGTGCATGACAGTAGAATGCACTGTTACACTATGAACAACAGGTGGCAGCATGAAACCAAAGCTAGTGTTTTTACATGCTCTGGAGATGTTTGCTAGCGGTTCTGATAAGGTGAAGCCAAGGTTCAGATAGTCACTCAGATGGGTCACTTAGACGGTCACTACAGCTGGATCTTGTAAAATATTGTGTCTGTTGTTCACATAACTGCTTGACTGTTGACAAACGGAGCAAATACTCTAGCTGAATACTGCTCTACCACACTGTAAAAACAATCTAGTTGTTTCAACTCGTTATTAAATAGCTGGTTCCAAAGCCTTTTTTAGTTTACTCAACTGTTTGGTCAATGGTACCTGGACTCTTAGGCAAAAATTCAGTCACCAATATGTTCATTCAACTATAAATTATTATTTGGGCATCTTAACTAAAAAAGGCTTTGCAACCTCTTATGCACACAGTGCTTTTAACATTGAATGTTTTCAACTTACATATTTGACATGCATGATTACATTGTGGGATTTGAACTCACAACCTCTTGGTGAATAGCATTCCGATCTTCCTGCGTCAATTATCAGTTAATATGACTATTCTCTCAACATTGATTTGATTTACTTATTTCAGCTATTTTTCTGTATAGTTGTCTAATGTTGGTGGGCCATATTACTCTGCTTTAATGTTACTCCTTAATCAGAATAAAAACAGCCCAAATAATAATTTATAGTTGAATTATCATAGTTTTCTCAAGTTGGAGCTAAATTTGGGCCAAATAAAAATGTTCAGTTCAGGTAACACTTGAATTGAGTAAACTAAAAAAGGCTGGGGAACCAGTTACTTAATAATAATTAGTTGAAACAACTTGGATTTTGACATGGGAGTACCAGTGCCACTCAGATTATACATTGAATGCACAGGAAATTGGTGGCACCTTAACTAGGGAGAACGGGCTGGTGGTAATGGCTGGAGTGGAATGGTATCAAATACATCACACACATGGTTTCCAGGTGTTTGATGCCATTCCATTTGCTCCATTCCGGCCATTTATGAGCCGTTCTCCCCTCAGCAGCCTCCTGTGATTGAATGGCACACATGGTTACACCTGTATAGTTTCAAGTCCGGTGCACTGGAGCTGTTGTTACATTTGTATCATTTGAGGAGCGTGCATGACCAGCAAAGTCATTTGTATCATTTTACTTAGCCTGTGAGAACCATTAGCACAGGCAAGTCTAGTGCGGCTTAGCATACCACAGTCTCTGCCAAAGAAACAAACGGAGGATGGCTTTGTGTCTGTGGTTGCACCTTTACAATCCAGAATACCACTCATCTCTAGACCTTCCATTCAAAAGTAATACCTATTTTATCTGAGTTTCGCGGGACGCTCTTAAAGGGGTACGCACAAATTAACCATCACGCGTAAGGAACTATGAAAATAGTTGAAATAAACCCTATTTAATTTCTGAAATTTTTTTGTCACAGAAAATGGATGATTTGCAGTATGAATCAGATGAGATGGAGGTCATTACCACTAAATACATTATTAGGAAAAGTTTAGGTGTGCGACAGAATTTGTTATCCCATCAAGGTGTGCCACGGTTCAAAAAGGTTGGGAACCAATTAACTAGAATACTAGCTAACAGTCAAACCTGTTTTTATCATCCAGATGTTGTTCTACAAGCCATTCTAAACCGTTTTCCAGGATTTGTCATTCTGAATTTAGATACCTACTGTCAGGTTATGAATTGAAAGTAAAACAATTAACCACTAAATTTACCCTCCTTACCTTTTGTTCAACTTTGAACACGACGTATTTACTGTGCTTCCCAAATGGTGCACTATTGCCTATGTAGTGCACTACTTTTGACCAGAGCCAATGTGCACTGGTCAAAAATAGTTCACTACATATGGAATAGGGTGCCATTTTGGGATGAAACCTACCTCTCTTTCCATGTTGTCAGAGTGTGTCTTTGGGCTGTAGAGAGCTGAGAGAAGACAGATGTGATATACTGCCCTCAGGGGACAGCAGCCTGAACCGGACTGGCCTGGTGCTGACTGAGGATGTAATGGATTGGCCAGGTTCTGAATGCAGGAAGGTCATAGAGGGGTCATTGCTGTCTTCCTGGTTAATGAGACTGTCCTTGGCCTCACACATGAGCATGAGGTAAGGAACTACTCTTAAGCAAACTTGTGGTCATAATTCCTTCTTTCTCTGGATTACGAAGTGAAGAGGAAATGGATCTGTGGACATATGACAGAACTTCATAATAATATGTATCTGAAATGATATACTAGGCTAGATATACAGTAGATACAGAAAAATGCAAAAAAAGATACACTTTTCCAGTATATCAAATATGACTTTAAAAAAGCACATTGCAGTATTCTCCCATTTACTGAAATAACCAGTGAAATACATAGCAAGTCCTGAACTTCTGACACCACACATCAACATTTACAACTCAACGGAACACTCAGAGGCTTCCTGTATTCTAACTGAACTGCTTTGGAGCTTTGAGTCAAATTATCTTCCATTTTTATGCCAGCGGTTTCTGTCACGCTGGCTGATTAGCCCACTAGCAGGCCTAAATAATGTTTATTACATTTTTATTGCTTTTGTTGGACTGTGAAACTAGACCTCTGTGGTTTGTGAGGTCATGCTGTTTATGATCTCTGGATTGGTGCAACAGTGTGTTCATAGGGTCACAGTTTATACATTTAATTTCATGCAGTGCCATGATCCACACACTTAAACACTAGTTTATTAGCAGCAAGATAAACCCAGACAAACAGAAAACCTGCCGTTCAATCTCATTTTAATTTATCTTGGTAAAAAGTGTCTGTATTAGTGTAATATAGAGATTGTTAATAATAATGCATTGATAAATAGTTTTCCAAGCTAGAAATTATTATCGATGAAATATCAGTAGAAATACATTCTAAGTTTAAAGGGCGGCAGGGGGAGTCTGCGGTAGCAGGGGTATACAGCTGAGTCAGGTAACTAATAGGGCTCCAGTATATTCGTCAGGAGACCTGTCAGAGCAGGTAGAGTAGAGAGGGGATGTCACCAAGTCCCAATGGAGCTTATTCAGCAACACCATCTCAAACACAAATGCATGGGCACACACAATTCATTAAAATGACCAAACTATGCAAAACTATTCAGTCTCTTCCACCCATATCCACCTTCTCTGTGCTGATATATACTGTACTATATGCTGATATAGGCCTAGTCCTATATTGTGTGTACGGTTATCTTTGTCCCTTGTTCAGAGCTCCTCTATACTCCAGTCTGAACCCCTGGATCCTCTCTTTTCTCTGCTCCTCCAGCAGCTGGATGCAGCAGTGACAGCCTAAAGGCCTCATTAGGGACAGCTAGGGGAACAGTCGCAACAGGGTCAGTGGAGAGGCTGGGGCCAGGGACACCACTGTCACACACGCGCACACACGTGCACGCGCGCGCACACACACACACACACACACACACACAGTCAGCCCTGCCATTGCAGCTGTCACAGCTGTAGACAGAGAGGCAGGGTGAGATGAAAAAAGGCTCGGGCTCCATTGCCTCGACATCACTTAATCATGTCACTAAACACAGGGTGCAGGCTAGCTAACCCTCCTCTCTGCTGTTATAATGAGAGGGAGTGCAGCGCCAGGACCAGGCTGATTTAATGCACTGTGCTTTAAGGAGACAGGGGAGAGAGCAAGGAGGCTGCAGCTGGAGAAGGAAGAACAGGAAAACAATATCCAGGCTTGATGGAGTTCAGGGTTCTCATTACATATTTAAAGCCATTTTCATGTGTTTCTCTACTTATTATGTATTCATTTTACCTTTTAACTTCATAAATAGTATCTTCCCTAGTGTATCCCCTCATTTTACTACTTTTGACTACTGATTACTATTCATCACTACTACACAAGACCTACACAAAACCTACTGGTTTTACTACTTGATTCCTAATGAGATGTGTAGTAAACCAGTAGTGATTTATGTAGTAATTTAAGTAGTAATGAGTGATAAATTGGGGCGTTTCACTACTGGTGAACACTACGTATTTCCTATTCAAATCACTACATCATTCTCCCTTAGTGACTACTGTGTAACTACTGAGCTTTTGGGTATCTACTACTTAAAACCTACACATACCTACACAATTCCTACATGTTCACTATTGAATTACTACGTGATGCCTATACATTACTGCTCTATGCCTACTCAATCCCTATTGAATTACTACTGCCATTAATGTGTGTAGTGTTGTGTCACTACTGATCACTACTGAATTGCTCCTGATCCTTTTTAATTTTCTACATAAACCCTTTTGAATTACTATTGAACACTGTCACATGTACTACTGTTTGCCTATTCAAAATCACTATTGACATCTTCTTGTTTCACTACTAGACTAGTGTATATATTTCCTAAAGTTTCTAACTGTAGTTATATCATCAAACAAGAAATAATAAGCTTAAACAAACATCATTGATTTTTTAATTAAAGTCATTACATATTAAATTACATATTTACATATTTGTTAATCCCTTTGAGGTCTCATCTTCTTTCAGCTTTGACTTAACTATCTTCAGATCCTCATTTTTGTTGCAGCCACATTTCTCCACCACGTAAACTTTTGGAAAAGAAAGACAGGCACAAGATACAACCAATTATAAAACATTCTCACTTTTTATCAATGTTAATCTGTTGGTAAGATTAACATTGATAAACAAAGTTAATCTTTCCAACAATGGCCTCCAGTCTTCTTACAGTATGTCGAGGGCCTCCTTGGCAACGGGTCAAAAGAGCTAAGTAGGATAAGTAAGGATACCAATTTGAACATACTGTACATTTGCATACAAACACACATACTTATTAGCTAGCATGAGGAAAACAGAGGATACATAGTCACTACTGCATGAATAGGTTTTGTGTAGTAATTCAGTAGTACCTTTTCCTGAGGGTACAGCCTCTGGTAGTTGGTTAGCACTTGCATTAAAGCAGCAAACTAGACTGTGTGTGCATGTGCATGTGTTATTGTGCAGGGGTAAGGATTGCATCACACTATAGGCTAAGGTGAAAGATAATGGGATTAGTGTTTGCACTGCGTACTGATCGGCATCTGTTTGTCAGAGCTGGTCCCAGAGGGATTGGGGACACATGAACGTGTCATTACCATGGGAAGAGATTTAAATCTGTGATTTTGACAAGGATTTGGCATTAGTTTGACCGCTTAGGTCAAGAGGTAAAAGCTGCTAACCTAAGCACTTCCATAATAATGGTGACTGTTGCTATGGCCTTAGACTTACCCATGTAGTCAAGAAGGAAAAGTTGTACAGTTAATCATGCATCACTTCTCTATGGCCGCCACTGCCTGACAGCACACACAGAGAGAGCTAGAGAAAGATGACTCTATCATGGTAGTGAGTGAATGTCTCTCCCCCAGGACTCTGAAGCAGGGCTAGGGTCTGTCTTAGCCTTAGCCAGCCACATGAAGGCTTCTGTTTGAAAGCATAATGGATGAACCTTCTAAATGTGCTTCACTTATGAAGACTCATCTCTAGAGGGCCATATATTCAGAAATCATCCGGCAGAGTTGCAACTGAGAGGCTCTGTGAAGAATGTGCCTGTTCTACCTCTGGACACCCGCCAGCCCAATCCATCAAAGCACCGTTTACTTTCCAGGAGAGGCATTCTGTTTGCTATGCTCTCAACCTTATACCCGAGCCTTATACCACAACCCCGGCCCCGGTCCGATCTCTCCCTCCCTCTGCGCTACACTCACCATACGCTAAACACATTGACTGACTGACAATGTTTAAGGAGCGTGTGTGTGTGTGTGTGTGTGAGAGAGAGAGAGAGAGAGAGAGAGGGAGAGAGGGAGAGAGAGAGAGGGAGAGAGAGAGAGAGAGAGAGAGAGAGAGAGAGAGAGAGAGAGAGAGAGAGAGAGAGAGAGAGAGAGAGAGAGAGAGAGAGAGAGAGAGAGAGATATATATATATATATATAGAGAGAGAGAGAGAGAGAGAGAGAGAGAGAGAGAGAAATATATATAGAGAGAGAGAGATATAGAGAGAGAGAGAGAGAGAGAGAGAGAGAGAGAGAGAGAGAGAGAAGAGAGAGAGAGAGAGAGAGAGAGAGAGAGAGAGAGAGAGGAGAGAGAGAGAGAGAGAGAGAGAGGAGAGAGAGAGAGAGAGAGAGAGAGAGAGAGAGAGAGAGAGAGGGAGAGAGAGAGAGAAATATATATAGAGAGAGGAAGAGAGAGAGAGAGAGAAGAGAAAGTCTCTCAGAGCTGTGACATGACTTCAAGAACAGGGGCCAAGCCAGACAATCTGCTATCTGAATTAAGTGGATGTCCCAAAAGAGCCTTTTCCCTCAGCCAGCCTGAAAGCAAGGCAGCCAACTCCAGCAGGCCATCCATCTGACTCTAGCTACTACATGGAGCTCAGGCTGGAGCAATGCAACAAGTCCTCTCAGATTGCTCCAGTGTTTTGAGGATATAGAGTGGAATAAAAAGGGGAAAAGCCATTACAGCACACACAGACACACACACACCCACACACGCATGCGGGCACGCACACACACACAGATTTCACAGATGTGAGACATTATTATGTCAGGTCTCCCAGTCAGCTAAATGAAGCGGTCCGCTCCCTGATGTTACTGTAAATCACAGCCACAGCAATGAACTTTATAAAAAACTGTTAGCTACTATAGGAGAGAAAACGGAGTGCAAAGAAGATACTCACACACTCTAGCCTTAGTTTGTTTTGTCTGTAAGTCCTAAATTGGCCACTAGGAGACAGCAGAGTACCGTGTGGACACTTCTATATCCTCACAACATAGGGGTCAGAAGGGTTCAACGACTCTACCCCATTGAGCCAATATGTTATCCTTATCATGAACCATCCATATGTAATTACATTTGATGCCATGTGGAGACTGTGCATGGGCTAAATGGGTGTCACATGTTCCCAGGGTGGCCTGGGTAATGTATGGTGTCTTTCATTGAGAAGGGGGGTTGGGCATAGACATATTGCCTAATTGTTGTAGTGTTCCAGTCAAATTGCCGTGGTCTGGGGGTCTTTGTCCCTTCCAGTAATTATATTTCTATGGGTTGGGGGAACTAAGGATCATAGTTCTGCCATACAGTCATGATTTCATAAAGCCAGGCCTGGACTAATAAGATCGAGAGATTGAGAATGCATTAGATGTGGACACCGTGGAGCATTTATCACAACAAATAAACCCAGTAGATTTGCAATATTTTAACAATCAACAGGTGGACAATAGAATGAATCTGTTTGTACGTGTGTTAATTTACGACTAGTCCATTCCACTAACACTTTATTGAGCCATAAACTCTATTGCAATGTTCTTTTTCATAATTACCAACTTCTCTTTTATTCTTATTGCAAATGATTTAGAAATGCTTTTAGAAATCCTTTACAGTATGTGATTATAACGAAGGTTTTTTTCCAGGTAATCTCTAAACCCAAAATGTGAATGCATGCTGTTCACATACCTATCTCAGATACCATGTGAAAGTGATTATCCACTGTACATGGGAGACAGTAACTTATGTGTCTAAATATCAGATTTTACATTCTCGGAAGAAGAGCAAGCCATATATAGACAAGACTGAAAACAGAGGAATCTGGAGGAGGATCAGGCAAGGTAATAGAAGGTCTAAAGTTTATTGGTCGCATACACAGTTTAGCAGATGTTATAGCGGGTGCAGCAAAATGCTTATTTTACTAGCTCCTAACAATGCAGTAAATGTCAAACAGGCACACAAATAATCAATAAAAAAACGGAAAAACATGAATAACAACAAGAAATCAAGACATGTCGGAAAACAAATCCAATGAACAGCCCAAATAGCACTGTAACAGTAATCCAAATGCAATCTATAGTTATCTACGCTGGATGAATTTACACAAGATATACTATGAATGATATGTACAGCAGTAGATATATTAGAGTGAGCTATATCAAGAATCCAGTATCTAAATATGTGGTGTGTCTAAACAGTGTGACTAAAATGCAATTCACAGTAGTAGAAATATTAGAATGAGCTATGTTGAGAATACACTATATAAATACACAGTACCAAACCCCATAGCTAAATGGATAGCATTGCAGGATATTAGCTTCCGTTCCTGAAACCGGAATATAAATAATATACTCTATTTGTACGTGAATTATGTGTATAGACAGTATGGACAGTATATGAATAGACAAGGTGTGTACAGCAGTAGTTATATAGGATGAGCCATGACTAGAATACAGTAAATAATGGGTAAAACAGTATGTAAACATTATTAAAGTGACCAGTGTTCGATGACTCTTGGGCAGCAGTCTCCAAGGGGCAGGGTAGAGTACCAGGTGGTAGCCAGCTAGTAACAGTGACTAAGTTCAGGGCAGAGTACTGGGTGGAGGCCGGCTAGTGGTGACTGTTTAACAGTCTGATGGCCTGGAGATAGAAGCTGTTTTTCAGTCTCTCGGTCCCATGCACCTGTACTGTCTCCACCTTCTAGATGGTAGCGGGGTGAACAGGCCATGGCTCGGATGGCTGAGGGCTTTGATGATCTTCTTGGCCTTCCTGTGACACTGGGTGCTGTAGATGTCCTGAAGGGCAGTCAACTAGAGTAGAGACGTATAGATTTAATAAGCACCTTACATCTATATAACCATCCTGAAAAAGACGTGTAACTCCAAAATGTAAACGTATTTAATGAACATATCAAGAAACATGAAAGGTTTTCTGATTCACATCGCAACAATGAGCTGTCCAGTAATATCGTACATATACAGTATATTACTATACATTCACATTTCAGGTCTTTAGCTATTGCTGGCTTGTTCATAGTCTCAACGGTCGTTTCAAAACAGTCTGTTCTGTATGTTAGTGTCCACGGAGACAGGCGTAGTAACAGGCACCACTGGCTCTGTCATCTAGACACGACCTGATACAGCCCATAACAGGCAGATGGCACCGCCAGGACAAATAGACAGTGATGTACCTGATTGAGATGTACGTTCAAAGGATAGTTAGTCCACTGGTGAATGTAAGAAATTGACTTAATTCAGTAAGATTGACATCAAAGCAAGATCCTTATCGAATGCAGAGAAGCACCTGTGCCTCTGCCTGGTCTACGTGTGTTGCACAGCACCAGCAGTGTCATCCCAACTCTATTAGGATGTTAGGATGACATCCGCATAGTGTTTTCTTTCTGGGAACGACACGTGTTTGGAAAGCTGATAAACATTTAGCAGACTAATTTGAGGATGCTCAACTGCATGTGTTATCCATAATCAAGAGAAATCGGACAATGGAACAGCCAGGTTAGCTAACTTCTACCTAGCTAGTTGTTTTGTCGAGATCATGAGATAAACTCTATAAATAGGAGTGGACGCATTGATGATAGATTAACAGTATGGCTGAGGTGGCAGAGCCCATGGTGGATCAGCGTATATGTTTTTATTGATTGCTACACTAAGGGATGGTACATTTCATGCTAACATCATGCTTTCATTTGTATTTGGAGCTCATAATCAGTTTATAAGTTAAAATAGCAAGCTAAATGTCCCTTACTTTGAGCTAAGAGCTCTTGGGGCATCTAAGCCCTCGTGAGGCATTTAAGCCCTGAACGATGCCTGACAGGCAACTTTGTCTCCCAGGCTGTGTGGCACTCCAAAGACCACAACCAATCGCATGCAAGCAACAACGCAGCTACAGTGCCTTCAGAAATTATTCATACCCCTTGACTTATTCCATATTTTTTTGTGTTACAGCCTGCATTTTCTCACCCATCTACACACAATACCCCATAATGACAAAGTGAAAACATGTTATTTTTTTATGTTTATTGAACATTTATTGAAAATGAAATACAGAAATATTTCCTTTACATAAGTATTTACATCCCTGAGTCAACACTTTGTAGAAGCATCTTTGGCAGAGATTACAGCTGTTGAGTCTTTCTGGGTGCGTCTCTTAGCGCTTTCCACACCTGGATTGTGCAACATTTGCCCATTATTCTTTTCAAAATTATTCAAGCTCTGTCAAATTGGTTGTTGATCATTGCAAGACAACCATGTTCAGGTCTTGCCATAGATTTTCTAGGAGATTTAAATCAAAACTGTAACTCGGCCACTCAGGAACATTCACTGACTTCTTGGTAAGCAACTCCAGTGTAGATTTGGTCTTGTGTTTTAGGTTATTGTCCTGTTGAAAGGTGAATTCGTCTCCCAATGTCTGGTGGAAAGCAGACTGAACCAGGTTTTCCTCTAGGATTTTCCTGTGCTTCAGCTCCATTTAATGTCTTTTTTATCCTGAAAAACTCTGCAGTCCTTAACAATTACAAGCATACCCATAACATGATGCAGCCACCATTATGCGTGAAAATATGGAGTGGTACTCAGTAATGTGTTGTATTGGATTTGCCCCAAATATAACACTTTGTGTTCAGGACAAAAGTGAATTGCTTTGCCACATTTTTTGCAGGATTACTTTAGTGCCTTGTTGCAAACAGGATGCATGTTTTGGAATAGTTTTATTGTGTACAGTCCTTCTTTTCACTCTGTCAATTAGGTTAGTATTGTGGAGTAACTGCAAAGTTGTTGATCCATCCTCAGTTTTCTCCTATCACAGCCATTCAACTCTGTAACTGTTTTAAAGTCACCATTGGCCTCATGGTGAAATCCCTGAGTGGTTTCCTTCCTCTCCGGCAACTGCATTAGGAAGGACGCCTGTATCTTTGTAGTGACTGGGTGTATTGATACACCATCCAAAGTGTAATTAATAACTTCATCATATTCAATGTCTGCTTTTTTTAAAATCTACCAATAGGTGCCCTTCTTTGTGAGGCATTGGAAAACCTACCTGGCCTTTGTGGTTGAATCAGTGTTTGAAATTCACTGCTCAACTGATGGACCTTACAGATAATTGTATGTGTGGGGTACAGAGATGAGGTAGTCATTTGAAAATAGGGCTATATTCTGTGTGCCCCCCCCTACCTTGTCACAACACAACTGATTGGCTCAAACACATTAAGAAGGGAAGAAATTCCACAAATTAACTTTTAAAAGGCACACCTGTTAATTGAAATGCATTTCAGGTGACTACCTCATGAAGCTGGTTGAGAGAATGCCAAGAGTGTGCAAAGCTGTCATCAACGCAAATATTTTGATTTCTTGAACACTTTTTTGGTTACTACATGATTCAATATGTGTTATTTCATAGTTTTGATGTCTTCACTATTATTCTACAATGTAGAAAATAGTAAAAAATATAGAAAAACCCTTGAATGAGTAGGTGTGTCCAAACCTTTGACTGGTACTGTATATCTGTACTTTACATTTTATATTTTTGACAACTTTTACGTCATGTAAAATAAAATAATGTACTTTTTACTCCATACATTTCCCTGACAACCAAAAGTACTCGTTACATTTTGAATGCTTCGCAGGACAGGAAAATGGTCAAATTCAAACACTTATCAAGAGAACATCCCTGGTCATCCCTACTGCCTCTGATCTGGCGGACTCACTAAACACAAATGCTTCATTTGTAAAGATGTCTGAGTGTTGGAGTGTGCCCCTGGCTATCCGTAAAATGTGCTGTCTGGTTTGCTTAATATAAGGAATTTCAAATGATTTTCACTTTTGATACTTAAATATATTTAAAACCAAATACTTTTAGACTTTTACTCAAGTAGTATTTTACTGGGTGACTTTCACTTTTTCTTGAGTCATTTTCTATTAAGGTATCTTTACTTTTACTCAAGTATGACAATTGGGTACTTTTTCCACCACTTCCTAGTAGGCTATCTTCAAGGAGCCTTACATATGAAATAGCCTACAAGGCAGCATCCTGATTTATCAGCCTCTGAGGCTGCTATTGAATCTGATCAGCCTGCCAGGAATGAGCTCACCCCCTGTATCAGATATGCATCTGCCTATGAATCACTTTGACAGCTAATCTGCCTGCAAGGAGCCTTACCTACGAAACTGCCTCCATGCCAGCCTCCTGACTTATCAGCTTCGGAGGCTGAAATTGAATCTGATCAGTTCACTCACTGTAAATGTAAATATTATCCACAAAACATGAAGTGTCCCTTATAATTATACACATATCAGTTATGCAAGCTAACAGCCAGCAAAGATAACAAGCTAGCTTGCAAACTAGCTATCTAAGAATAATACTTAGCTAACTAGGTAGCTCACAAGGGTAGCAAAGTTAGCTGCGTTGTTTCTTGCTTGGCTGTGGTCTTGGGGGCAACACGCAGACTGGGAGATGGTGCTGCTTGTCAGGCATCATTCAGGGCTTAAATGCCCCGCATTGCAATCAAGGGAGCCACAGGACTCCTTGATCAAGTGCTTATTGTGCATTTGAACAAATTAATGGATGATGTTTGGTACTTTTGATTATCTCATGATCTCGACAAAACAACTTTTGTTATGTCGTGATCACCAGAAAATTATCTTGTGATCTCGACAAAACAACTTTTGTTATGTCGTGATCATGAGATAAATAAGTTGTGATCTCGTCATAACGAGGGAAATATCTTTTTTATTAATATATCCTCTCTGGACTTCCGTAGGTAAAAGCAAGCTATAGAAAAGTATAGAAAAGTTACAAATAGCTGAAGTCTAGTTGGAGTGTTTGGTGTGTTGCATGGTCTCAGAAAACACAGAGTTAAGTTTTCCTCATAGCTTTCCCGTAAAGACAAGAAAATTGATGGTGGCATGGCCTATTTAATCCAAGGCTACTTTCTTTTGCCCTGTATGCCTGCTCCTCGATGGAGAGGAAGAGTCTTGACAGGCCATCGTGGTAGTTTATTATTTCAGTTACTTCTTTCTATTTGAGATCTATAATTACTCCCTATGTTATTTAAGTAAGTCTCCTTTTTAAAATGACATGTCTGTCCCACTCCAGAGGGATAGTATTTCCCTGCCATGTATTTTTAAATACACTATTTTTATCCTCTCTCTTATTATTTTTCATTTTTGAGTTTTTTTCCTTTAATCAGGTTATACTCATACTTTTGTCTGAACTAGAGGACCAAACCATTCAAAATATGAGAAGTAGCTGAACATTCATGCCGTATAACTGCATGTTGCCAAGCCTGCTCAATGTATACCGTTGTGTATAAAGTAGTATGCTACTGTACATAGAGCAATATGGTATTTGGCTGGAAAAGTGTCTTTAACCTGGAATAGTTTGTAATATTGTGAATGGATTAATCTGAATTTAATCATCCAGACAGAGGTGGGCAATGGTGTCAGATTGTAGCCTATAGTTTCAAATAAGACCACCTGATTGACTTCATGACAAAAGTCCAGGAAGTATAAGAATTTCATATTTTGTCGACAACAGATTTTTACAACAACAAAACATCTTGGAAGACGCCCAGACAACAGCAATTTGGAAGGAAATGGGGATAGAGAAAAATAGTAGTCTAGAGCAGGAAGAGGGATCCTCCTCTAATTTTAAACCCAAACATCCCATAATTGGCCAGGGCGGCCGCATGGAGTATGGACAGACAGTAGAGGAGAATAATTCTGGCTCTTTGTTTACAGTTAGGTTACACGCCACCGTTCCCACAAATTAAGACGGGAACTCTCCATAAAACAGTCTGACCAGATTGCCTGTTCTCCAGCCAACCAAAATAAAACAAGGCCTTCGCTGCTCCACAGACGCCTCTAATTCTGAGGTTTGATTTCAGCCCAGGCCATTGGTCGATTAGAAAGGCTTCGCCGAGGCACATGTAGCCAATGGCGGAGACTGCTCGCCTTGCTCTCAAGCTCCAGATTTCCAATAATTGCTATGAACCGCATAAACGAAGACACAAACACACAAACACACAATTACACATTTTGACGCTACACCTTATTATAAGCTTCCTTTGTTTGTCCCCTCCCTCCAAATAGCTTACATATGCAAGTGTTTTTCTAGCTTTATCTCACACAGCTGTTGGGGTAAGTTGGTGGGGGAGGTAGGATGAGAGAGCTATTATTTCATTAGTTTGACTTCACCCTAGTTACCAGGACTGCCTGAGTCTCACATATCCCAAACTGTCAACAACACCCCAACCTAACCACCACACCTGACTTCTCTCACAACATATTTATTCATGGAAGTAATCCAATGTAAGAGAAACCCATGTGAAGAATGGCGAATAGCAGGTGAACCACAATATTACTGTATATTAGCGTAGAACACTAGGTGGCGCCATGGGACAGAGACAAGCATGAAAACACGTATTCCAAACATTAGGAACACCTTCTTAATATTGAGATGCATCTCACCTTTTGCCCTCAGAACAGCGTCAATTCATCGGTGCATGGACTCTAAAAGGTGTCGAAAGCGTTCCACAGGGATGTTGGCCCATGTTGACTCCAATGCCTCCCACAGTTGTGTCAAGTTTGCTGGATGTCCTTTGGGTGGTGGACCAAATCTTGATACACATGGGAAACTGTTGAGCATGAAAAACCCAGGAGCGTTGCAGTTCTTGACACAAACCGGTGCACCTGGCACCTACTACCATACCCCGTTCAAAGGCACTTAACATTTTTAAACCTCCAACCCAACTTTGCCCACTTATAAGTAACAGTGGTTTTGTTTCTCACTCTCTTGTTAGGGATGTCATTGATGTGTGACTTTTGGTGGTGTGTTTGTGTTCAACAGGACAGGAGTCAAACTGACCTTGTTTTTAAGCCATGAAGTAAACTTGTGGTAATTAACTCTCCAGAGTGAACTAGAGGTCGTCTAATGAGAAGTTCCAATCTGACAGACAAAGCTCGCTGTGCCATAATTGGCTACAAACAAACGGAATGGAAAGGAACCAGGGAATAAAATGGACAAAATAAGAAGTGCCAATGCCACTTAGACTTGTGTGCGTTTTCCACAGATTTTGTGGTTGAGTGGACATATACATTTATACCAATCTGTAATCCATATCCAAATTCTCTCCTTCAGATTTCTCTCACGGGAGCTTGTTGGGTATATTGATTGAGGCTTAAGCTAAGCAACCATGTGAAGGAAATGGCACTGAATAGTAGCCCTGTGTACAGCCAAAAAGGACTAAACCACGTTTTCAGTGTGTGTGGTAGCCTATACTACACAGGAATAATAATATGTCCTTTCTGTTCCTACAGCATTCGGAAAGTATTCAGACCCCTTGACTTTTTCCACATTTTGCTACGTTACAGCCTTAGACCAAAATGGATAAAATTATTATTTTCCCCCATCAATCTACACACAATACCCCATAATGACAAAAAGTGAAAACAGGTTTATAGACATTTTTGCAAATGTATTACAAATAAAAAAGTATTCAGACCCTTTGCTATGAGACTCGAAATTGAGCTCAGGTGCATCCTGTTTCCATTGATCATCCTTGAGATGTTTCTACAACTTGTTTGGAGTCCACCTGTGGTAAATTTCATTGATTGGACATTATTTGGAAAGATACACACCTGTGTAAGGTCCCACAGTTGACAGTGCGTGTCAGAGCAAAAACCAAGCCATGAGGTCAAAGGAATTGTCCGTAGAGCTCCGAGACAGGATTGTGTCAAGGCACAGATCTGGGGAAGGGTACCAAAAAATGTCTGCAGCATTAAAGGTCCCCAAGAACACAGTGGCCTCCATCATTCTTAAATGGAAGCCGTTTGGAACCACTCCATAGTTCCTCTGTAGAGATGGGAGAATCTTCCAGAAGGACAACCATCTCTGCAGCACTCCACCAATCAGGTCTTTATGGTAGAGTGGACAGACAGAAGCCACTCCTCAGTAAAAGGCACATGACAGCCCGCTTGGAGTTTGACAAAAGGCATCTAAAGGACTCTCAGACCATGAGAAACAAGATTCTCTGGTCTGATGAAACCAAGTTTGAACTCTTTGGCCTGAATGCCAAGCGTCACGTCTGGAGGAAACCTTGCACCATCCCTACGGTGAAGCATGGAGGTGGCAGCATCATGCTGTGGGGATGTTTTTCAGCGGCAGGGACTGGGAGACTAGTCAGGATCGAGGGAAAGATGAACGGAGCAAAGTACAGAGAGATCCTTGGTGAAAACCTGCTCCAGAGCGCTCAGGACCTCAGACTGGGGTGAAGGTTCACCTTCCAACAGGACAACGACCCTATTCACACAGCCAAGACAACGCAGGAGTGGCTTCGGATGTCCTTGAGTGGCCCAGCCAGAGCCCGGACTTGAACCCGATCAAACATCTCTGGAGAGGCCTGAAAATAGCTATGCAGCGATGCTCCCCATCCAACCTGACAGAGCTTGAGAGGATATGCAGAGAAGAATGGGAGAAACTCCCCAGGTGTGCCAAGCTTTTAGCATCATACCCAAGAAGACTCAAGGCTGAAATCGCTGCCAAAGGTGCTTCAACAAAGTACTGAGTAAAGGGTCTGAATTCTTATGTAAATGTAATATTTCCATTATTTTTTATGTATATCCATTTGCAAACCAAATTAAAAACCTGTTTTTGCTTTGTCATTATGGGGTATTGTGTGCAGATTGACTTGGGGAAAAACTAACATTTTAATCAATTTTATAATAAGGCTGTGGAAAAAGTCAAGGGATCTGAATACTTTCTGAATGCACTGTATGCTGTAGGCTTAAAGTAGCTAATTGTTGATTATATCGAATTCTTGATTCTGATGAGCTATGTCCATCATTTTGTAGTGCTACGTGAATTGTAGTGCTAGATTTCAAGCCGGAACAATTACAGTAATGAATGGAGAAACTAAAGAGGAGAGTGAGATACACATGAAAAATAAGGTTTGAAACAGAACGTCTAACTATACCCCATAGATTTTAACGGACCAACAGTCTCAACATTGACCATTTCATTAACAGTATTAATTTACACCATTATCCAGTGTTGTATTTAGTGCGCTCAACGTTTATTATCTCCTGCTACGTTCACATGAGTATAATTCAATGACATATATAGTACAGTACATCCATTTTCCCATGGTTCTATGCTGGCCTGCTCCTAAAGGGACTTATTAAAATTCATATTTTTCTACCAGAGCGTGTAAAAGATTTACACAGCGTGGAAAACCTGGTGTAGCCATTGCTAAGGTGGTTGTTAGAGGTCACATTTGGTTCTATAAAAAAATTATAAACAAAACATACAGTATTTGCTGTTGCTTCTCGATCTTGCTTCATGGAGGCAATATATTGGTATAAAGAGCTAAGCAGCCCCATAACTACATCAACAACAAACTAGACTGGAGCATAACTGAATGATCAGTCTTGACTGTACTGTAATGTTCTGGATAGTTTTATTGTTGACCTTTGACTTGAGTTGGACTAGCCTACTGTCACCAATGTGCCTGTGGATCTCTTCATACGAGAAACATCTGCCAACAGAGAAATCTGAAACGGGAAGTGACAGTTGGTGAACTCAGCCTGGAGAAAGATACAGTTTCTGTAAATGTAATATCCAAATTCACTCTAAGGATTCTTTAGACATAATGGCTAAAGATATACTATATAGGAGCACATTATTTGATAAATAGGTCTTTTAAAAATGTAAATGTATCACTTTTTCCCCTTGGATTGCATCTTAGACAAATCTCTTGGCTAAGATACAACACCAACGTAATGTGGTGCCATTTTTCAGAGTCAAAATAATGATGTATTTAGGACTACATGTTGTTTTTAGTCTTATAACCAGGACAGACACCAAATCATCGTAATGTAATTGGTGTCTGAAGGTCTAGCAGATTGTAATGGTCTTCTGCACTGTTTCAGTGTCATTAATGATAATGGATCTCAGATGTTTGCAGGATGGATCCAGTCCAGGGGCTTCTACTACTTCAATCTAATCAATTTGTCAAAGTATAAAGTAAATATTGACCTAAACATGCCTTCCAAAATATTTTTGTTATTATATTATTAGATGATTTTGCGGACGCTTTTATCAAAATCGACTTACCAGCATAGATTTCCAAATGGGTGGCCCAACTGGAATCAAATCTACTATTCTGGTTTTGCAAGTTCCATGCTCTACCAACTGAACAACACAGTACCACACTGTAAAAATAGAAAGACACCATGATTGTGTAATGAAACCATGAAAAGTAGTGCATCTAACCTGAGATTTGGTGTTTGGAGGGTGTTTGAATGTAAACCCAATGTAAGTGTTATGATACACAGAAAGTGTTTTAAAACAGAATAAAAGTATTCTGAAACACCCAAAGAGGTTATTCAATCGGAATATTGGTGTTTTTAACAGAGTGTTGTGAAAACACTTTTGGGGGTTTTCAGTACATGTAAAATGCAGCATCAAAACACACAAAATATATATTTTTCAGACTGTCTCTCATACAATCAAATGGTTAAGAAATGCAAATAGTTTATAGCCTAAATATTGATTGATGATAAGGGCCTATGGAGAATATTTGTTTGTGGAATCCCATCTTAATTGTTGCATTGCTTTATTTAGACAGATTAGAAACAGGAGGAGACAGAGAAGGGGTGAAAGTGGGACAGGCGGAAGCGGGAATTGGACCCCTGACATCTGGGGCAGTAAGATGGTACATTTCATTGGAATTTTACACACTCAACACAGCCACACTGTAAACAATTATTCTCGAGTTAATTGAAATTGACACAAAAAACAACAACATGTACTTCATTTCAATCAATTAATTACATTTTACAATATGTTTCTCAAAATGTTGGCCTAAGTATATTTTATAAGAGGATAACCAAATATAGAGAAAATTGAGTGATTGAACTACGTAATTAGAAGTCTGGTTCTAATCTCCTTGCACTTCCTATCTTACCACGTGGCTCTGTTTTTAGAGGATTGTGGGTAATTCAAAATGTTTAGACTTTATGATTATTTTACACAATGTTGTATGAATGTTTGAAGAAAGAAAAGTCTACTTTCTATATTAGTATTAAGCAGCTTGAGGTGTAATGGATCATGATGAACGGATATTAAAACCATCAGGCAAAGTGGCGTTCATGATGAGACAACCCATTCCCACATTTCCAACTTTTAATGGTAGAGGCAAATACAGCATCCTGCAATGCTTGCTGTAAAACCTCTAGTTACTGCTGGCGGGTTGAGTACTGCTCAACAATGCCTGACAATGATCAGATACATAAATCAATGAAAATACTCCAGAAGACGTGATGTAATTCTGCACTAGACAGGATGTGAAACACCATACGTGTTTAGAAGCTTTAGAGGGAGGAAACGACACCAAAAGAGAAGGGATCTAATTCTGCACTAAACACAACTTGAAACACCAAAATACTGTTTTCAACCTCTTCCGGTAGTGCTCCCAGTCCCTGGCAAAGTGTTGCACAACACTTGATTATGTGGTGTTACAACACATGGTGTCATGTTTCAAAATATCTCAGGATGATGTGTTTCGATACTCCAGCAAAGTTAAGGTTTCGCCTCCTTCAAGTTGGTGGCAGCTCAGTTGCCACTAGTTTTGGTGTTACTTAATTTTAACAGTGCAAGTTACTGACCAAGTCTCTATAAGTGCAGCATGTTGAGTAAGACATATGGGAGTCAGGTTATGTCACAGAGCTGCTTATCAGATGCACAGTAAGCAATAACAACGTTCTAATAATAGCGATCCGATGATACTTGCCGTGAACACCTGCCCATAGTAAATACCAGCAGGTACTAATTCAGCATGCTCAAGTTTCCCTGCATGGGACATTTATAAAATGCCCTGACCACAACAACACAGCCAACACCACTTTTCCATCAGGATTGTCCAGTATGACATACGATAAAATAGATAATCACTGAAGCATCTTTGTAGGGTTTATGAAGCTTTACGAATGTTCTATGAAGTATAACTTGTTATTTGTTTTAAAGTGGGAGAGCATATATTTTTTAGCATGTCTGGAAGTCAAGTTCTACTGCCACCATGAAACTCAACCTCCGCAGACTTTACAGTCTGTGATGTGGTACTAATTATGTATATTTTAATGTCAGCTGATTTTTAGGGTCAGTGGTGGGGCTCAGGGACACCTGATAGTGTGGCATGGCTATACTTTCACGCAGGATCACCTCTCTCTCTCTCTCTCTCTCTCTCTCTCTCTCTCTCTCTCTCTCTCTCTCTCTCTCTCTCTCTCTCTCTCTCTCTCTCTCTCTGACATGGTTGTACTTTCACACAGGATCACTGACACTCACAGGGTTGAAGCAGAGCACAACCACATTGGTACACATGACTTGAAGTTCATGACATGACATGAACTTCCCGTGTAGCTCAGTTGGTAGAGCATGGCGTTTGCAATGCCAGGGTTGTGGGTTTGATTCCCACGGGGGGCCAGTATGAAAATGTATGCACTTACTAACTGTAAGTTGCTCTGGATAAGAGCGTCTGCTAAATGACTAAAATGTAAAACTGTGAAATGTTATGACCACATACTTCTCCTATACATTCTCACTAATGTCTATCTGTTGCTCTCTCTCTCCCACTATCCTCTTGCTCTGTCTCTCTCTCCCTCTCCAAACCCCCCTCTCTCTCCACCCAGGGTCTCTCTCTCTGTCACAACTGACACCTCCACAGTGGACAGGCGTGGGCTGGACTGACAGCTGATGATGAAATATGACCCAGTGATTTGCAGTATGACTGTATGTGTGAGAGTCTTAAGTCTGTGTCTCGAATGGCACCCTATTCCCTACAAAGTGCACTACTTTTAACCAGAGCTCTATGAGATCTGGTCAAAAGCAGTGCATTATATAGGGGATACAGTGCCATTTGGGACGCAGTTTTAAGACTCAGTGGCAGAGTGGTGGAGTGAGAGCTGGAACAGATGGGGGAGAAGATTTGTTACACTGCATAGCTCTTTCTTGTATATCATACACTGAGCTTAAGTTTCATATTCAGGGCAGGGGGGCTCCCACAAACTTGTGTTGAGTTGCAAATTGTTTATGGCGTGGTGGTAAACATATTTGCAAATGATTTAGGGCTGCACAATTAACCAAATTCAAATCCAAATCACGATATTGACATGTGCAATATCCATATCGCAAGAGATTCATATAGCATGCAATATTTTAAAACATCACTCAGCCTTGTGTAACGTACATTTTTATAGTTTTATCCTCTTGTGGCTGCTTCCCACACACACTAAGCCCCGCTCCCTGTCACTCAAGCAGCGCAGTTCCTTCTCCTCGCTGTTAGATTCACTATAAAGTTGCATGCTATTCTGTTAGGTCAAATGCAGTCAACAGATTGTCCCATACAAGAACGATGCTGCTTTCCACTTTGCTTCTTAATATAAATTATTCTACAGTATTTGTATGATACCAACAGTTCACCCAAGTAGAAAAATAGAAGGAAGGGAAGCGCTACTCGGATACACAATAGTATGTCTTCATAGATAGAAGGTGCTCTTTGGTAAAAAAAAAGGAAGGCCAGGCAGCCGAAAACACTTCTGAGTTTTTAAATCTTGGTTCCATTGAACATGCCATACAAATAAAGGCATTTTAATTAACTATGCGAAGAGTGCCTTGGTCCTACTTTCTTTTTGAGTTCACCCAAGTGTTTTGATCTATATCGCAAGTCAAATGGCAATCGCAATATTTACATCGTGCAGCCATAAAAGGATTGGTTCCAAATGAAAATGCATACTGTGAGTGATTATAGCATAGCTTGTAGCAATCGTGTAGCAACTTATAGCAGGGTTGTTGGAGTCTTAGCAGTCATATGTCCGTTCATTGTTATCAGACAGTCAGGTCATTAATTCAAATGGACTGTCATCACAGTCAAATAGATGCTGTCCCTTGTATTTACATTCAGGACATCCTAGACGAGAAAACGAGCCAAACTATGCTTGAATTCCTGACTGATTACTATCAGGGCACTGTGACATGTTTTAATTTGTGGACCTACAGAAATTAAAATATTCCTTATGTTATCCTCCACACACTCCAGAGTCTTGGATGGACTAATGTTCCGTTATCTGTTATTCAGTCATTGGAGTGTAGACGTGGAAATCAGCGAGGTAGATAAAGTAAGTGTAACAAGGACAGGCTTGTGCAGAAACCTAGTGTTGCCAACCCAAATAATTAGTCTGTGGTGACGGATTGTAAAATGGATTTCTGTTTCATGCTCCATTTACTTGGTCTGTGTTAATATTCTGCGTCGGGCCAGGTGACCGGCCAACTGGCACCTTTCCCCGGGTTAAATACCCTCTTCAGCAGTGGATGTCGGACACTCATTACTCTGGCATTGCCTGCTCTTGAAGGGAGCAGGCACCCATCCATAATCAATTTAGGCCTAGATTACACTTTATATTGTGTTTCCAACACTGTGGAGTTTAAGATTTCCTCTGGAGGTCAAGCTACATAAATAAGAAAGACCAGGTTGTATTTTCTTTACTGATTAGAGTCGTTAAAAAGGGAAGGTTGGTTTAGTCCGATATTGAGAGGAGGGTATATGGCAAGTATCAGCTCAGGAGCTAAGAGACTGAATAATTCCATGTGCTGATGTCAATTTGAGGAATGAATGTCCTTTCTTATGATATCTAATATACCGTACATATTACTTATCATCATTAATGCATCAAACCAGGGGCAAGTCTACATTTTGAAATGTTAACTGACATTAAGAATGATGTCATTTTTTTACGCGCCGCCATCCTATCTCATCCTAGTTGGTTTGAGTCAACGAAATGGAAATGACGGGAAAGGAAACAAACATTAGAAAAACATGGAGGGTGATTGACCATACGTTCTCCTGCCTGCCGCCACGATTCTCCTCTCCTCTCCTCTCCTGCACTGCAGAACACAAACATACCCACGCACACACATATACACACACACACACACACACACACAACACACACACACACACACACACACACACACACAGACAGAACCAAGACATTAGTGTTTTTTTCCATCAATGTAATTGTCTGCATCACTTCCAATCCCCCATATGTTTCTCACAAATATATATATATATATATATATATATATATATATATATATACATGTACAGTACATACATCCACATACATACATAGAAATACATATACATACATATATATACATATCCTTTAAAAAAATATATTTCCCTTTATTACTTTCCAACCCCACCACCCCTTCCCTAATTGGAGTAAACTAGTGAACAACAACGCTTAGGCCTCTACTTCCAGCTTATACATACTATATACATTTTATGGACACAGTCAATTTTACAATAATTATATTTTGTTTGTTTTTACTCCTGAACCTCCTCTACCCTCAACCTCTCCGATCATTTTCATGATCGTTAGTGTTACTTAACATAGGAAACCCCAGTTTAATTGCGGGCAAGTCAGTGTTTACTTAGCAATGACACCGACAGCCATTGAACCTGCTGTTTATTTTAAAATTCCAACGACTTTAGAGCACAATAAATCAGTCTCTTGTGCCGCTAGGCTAACATCATAAAAACCGCACAAAGAGATGTCAAGTTGAAAGGGACCTCCATTGGAAAAATAAACCTGCTTTACACTTTTTCCAGGGCTATCTTTTGAAGAACGCGGCTAAGCTAAGCCTCTCCACTAATGCATTAACACATCATTGTTTTTCTTCTCTTTTCAAATTAATTGCATGAATTGTGGACACTTGGGTATCTGTAAAATGTGATAATGCATACCACCACCGTGCAATTTTCCAGTTGAGTCTCGCTGTTGAGACTATATAACCTAGCCTCATTATTCAGAAGAAAAAAAGACAACTCTGTGATGATGGCCCATTATATTAAATGCAGAGAGAGAGAGAGAGAGAGAGAGAGAGAGAGAGAGAGAGAGTGCTTATGAAGATGACTATATTGTAAGGCTGTCTGCGTCTGCCCTACAGTGGATCCTCTTGGGAGAAGTGCCATGGTGCAAAGTGCTCCCAGTGGTACGTGGGATAGCTGAGAGGGGAAACCTATAATAATAATAATATAATAATATGCCATTTAGCAGACGCTTTTATCCAAAGCGACTTACAGTCATGCGTGCATACATTTTTGTGTATGGGTGGTCCCGGGGATCGAACCCACTACCTTGGCGTTACAAGCGCCGTGCTCTACCAGTTGAGCTACAGAGGACCGGTAAAGAGAGAAGAGGCTGCCAATTACAGTCAGTTAGATAGAGGAGAGGGATAAGACACACTGAGACCGACTACGTGCAGACTCCCCTGAGATTTCTCTTTCACCACTGGGCCTTTCTCTCTAAAGGAAATATGAGGACCATTATGGGAATCCAAACAATACAATTATTGTCATGAATGATATCAGCAAACTAAAAAGAAATATCTAAACAAAAGTTTTGTTTGTAATATTGTTTTTAAGATTAGATATAAGGCTCTTTCATGCCAGCAATCAAATCTTTCATTTGGCCTGAATTTGTACTTATATGGTGTTTTGAATTGTCCAGGAAATATTTCTCTCCAAATAGCTATTGTATAACTGACCCACAGTCTTGATATCCCTTACACCACTGATAAGTAAGTAGTCTAGCTGATTAAACCTCTAAAGAGCACATAATGTTTCACTTCCAAAGTAAATTCCACAACACAATGTATAAACAATCCATAATTCATGATTTGCACACAGTTAAAAGATAACTGGAAGCATTACTATATGAAAACGGCTAGACAATGCTCCAATATTCCACTTCCAGCTCTTTTTGTGAAAACCTTGCAATCCTCCACTGAAATACCTCAAAATATGCCAAATATCAAAGTAAAGTGGAGGCCATGGTTTAGCTATGGTTCAGCCCCAGGTCTCGCTGACAAAGCCAGTCATGTTTCAGGATGATGAGCCAGTCACTGTGTTGCAAGATCCTTTCTGAGGCCCATCCTGTGGATTAGGGGCCAGTGGGGCCCCTAGGCCTGATGACCTCCCCAGTTTGTTTATCTTCATCTGGTTTGGAAGATTTTGACACTCAGCAGAATTATTACAACATTCCATGTTCCATTGTCATTTGTTTGTGTGGTAGTCACACACTCACCACTGGGTTCAGATAAAATGTGGTGTTCCTCAGGGTTCTATTCTTGGACCGCTGAAATATTAGAAAAAATACAACAACAAACAAAGTGTAATATGTATCTGGCCATAGCTGCAGGCACTACATTCTACACTGAACACAACTTGAGCTCGTGCACTGAAACCACATCAGATAAGTAGCTTCTGGATGGTTGTAGACCATGTCATTGCAGGCCCGGTCTTGCCAAGGTACATCCTGCACACTGCACACTGTACAAATGCTTAACTGGATTGCATCCTAGTTGCCACAGCAGCACACCACTGATGGACACACCAAAACACGCCCCAACGCCCACCTCCTCTGACTTCTCGTTCCAGACGTGCCTGCTCCGAGAGAACACGCACACACACACATACACACACACACACACACACACACACACACACACACACACACACACACACACACACACACACACACACACACACACACACACACACACACACACACACTTACACACACTGCAGCCTTAATTAACTCAGTCACTGCATTCAGTTTTCCTCTCCCTGTCTGTCTCTTAGAGTAGACTGGTAAACAAGCCCCCAACAGGAAGGGAATGAGCCCGCTGCATTTTAATAAATCGATGCGCTAATCATCGGAGGCATATAGAGTGCCCCGGTCACGCTTCCCCTTCCCTTTGAGGGTTATTTAATTAGGCTGCAATGCCCAACACCTCTCCTCTGACATGCACACAAGTGCAAGGTGTAATTGATTTTCTCTCTCCCCCCATTCTCTGCTGCTTTAAGGTGGAAAACGACTTGCCGGGCAAAGTGAATTTAATGACAAAAACCGGTCAACAAAGGAGCTAATTTCTGGGCTTAGAGAAAGTTTGACTTAAGCTCTCTGCTGTATTGTAGTAAGTTAATGAACTGAGATTAATCCTTGACAAATAACTGGTGGATGTTTACAAAATGCCAGATCTGTATGTAGATAACTTCTTCAATTTGGCACTGGTGATTTTTTTTTAAAATCAATTTCGGCCCTGTCTGTCCAAATGCGTTTATCTAAAAGTAGAAAAGAGGCCATTGTGTTTGTGGACATAGAGAGTTGTATCACTAGTCTGATAACTGGACAAATACACTGTCCAACTAAACTGTGTAATGCCATTCAAAAAGTTAGCAGCAAGCACAGTAGGTACCTAGTAACATATGAATCATGACAGCATAATGTTATAGGTCGTCATACCGTACATAAAGTAGTTGAGACTACCTTATCACTGCTCAACCTGCATAAACTGAGAACATCCCAGTTACAGTAACAGACAAACACTGCTTGTCTGACTCCAGTTAAAGTACATTGCTCATGCATTATTTATTAGCCATGCAAACACAGGCAAACATTCTCTCACTAAATGGTTGTTCTGTATGTCTCTACAGAGATAGGGTAATTAAAGAGCTGTGTTTGAATGGTCCGGACAGGGGCTAAACAAAGCTACCCAGTCAGTTCACATGTGACACACTTTACTGATCCATAAGTCTCCTCTCCTCTCCTCTCCTCTCCTCTCCTCTCCTCTCCTCTCCTCTCCTCTCCTCTCCTCTCCTCTCCTCTCCTCTCCTCTCCTCTCCTCTCCTCTCCTCTCCTCTCCTCTCCTCTCCTCTCCTCTCCTCTCCTCTCCACTCCACTCCACTCCACTCCACTCTACTCTACTCTGTCAATGAGAGACTGAAGCAGGCAGTTCCCGGGGCCCACCATCCAACCGACAGAGCTTTGCTGGCTCATCTGGACAAATCCCTGGGATGGAGCGGAGCTTCTGCTGGGCTCAGGGTGACAGAGAAGGTGCCAGAAGGTACATGCCCTTTCCGACACATTCTTCTCATTTTACCAACATCAGACCTACATTATGGAAACCAGGATATCCATCTGCTTACAATAATGTAAAACAGCTTTACTTGACATCCACTATGCAACAAATACCAACAGCTGCTGCTTGCTAAAGTAAGCTTTTCTCCACCATGCAGACACACACTGCTTATCTCCCCGTCCACCACCACACCACCCCAAACCCACCTCTAGTTCTTACCTCCTCCCTGACAGAAGCCCTCTCCTTGCTTTACAGTGTGAAGTATGTTTTGTGTCCCCAGGGTTTGAGAATGAACATTCAGACCGTCAGTTTGAACTTGCAGACAGCCACACACACATACACAACTATCCCATCCAGGAGCGTGCCGGAGTACTGAGCTGCATGGAGAAATTCTAGTATTCTTTATCAGCTTTTTTCCCCCTCCTTACCATTTGAATTCCAGACTTTGGCCCATAGCTCAGATGTCTGTTATAGCTGTGCTTTGCATGTTGATGCAAATATGGCCCTATAAACAAATGACTTAATGTTTAATAATGTGAATATCCTGAAGTGTCAATGTGAAACCAGTTTAATTCTATGACAAGGGGAAGGGAATTGATTTTGTTTATTTCTTTTCTGCGTTAGACCAACATTTTCAACAGCAAACTGATTAGGTTGCATTGAAAATCCTTGGCAAGTGTTGTTACTGCTGCTGCATGGTGTACACTGGTTATTTCATGTTTGGAAACCTCTCCAAACCTTTTAGCTCATCACTTATTTATAGCTTATTTTTTGTTTGCCTTGTCAAACTGTGGCCTTGCTTCTGGTGCCAGCAATTGCCCCAGTCTACAGTTTTGCATCTCGCAAGGCTAACCTGTATTAATATTTCAAATCAGGACAGTAAACAAGCCCCAGACCATCCTTTGATTGACAGGAGAGGTAATCCAGACACTGTTCAGATTATTGATGCATTGTTGAGACAGGGGTTTGTGTTCCCTGAAAAATTGAAAATGGCAAACATTAATTAAATAATTATTATTTGGAGTTCTAAGGCTCGAGGTTGAATGTTCCATGAGGCACAGATGGAACCATGAATAATACATTGGGTTCCGAGAGAAAATATTAGTGCATCTGCATGCATAGGATTAAGTGTTTTCCAATGTCAAACAAGCTTTCTTGTGTTCCTCCGCTATCATCATTCTAATTGCACAGATAAAAAAATTAAAAACATAAACTACTGTATGACAGCCATAACCCACAGAGGAGAGATGGAGAGAGGAATTTCTCCATTAACATAGCTATGTCCTGATATTTCCCAAATATGTGTAAACATTTCTTTAAGCTTCAATGTTCAGTTTGCATTGACCGTGATTGGAAACTTTACTCAGACAATAACCACATCTCTATTTCTATACTCACCGACAATACTTATTGCGTGTGTTCGTGATATTTCATAGATTTCTGAGAGGCGATGTTGCAAACCAACCATGGTCATCTCCTCAGTGCTATCCATCCATCTAAAAGCCTCATGGGATCTGTTAGAATGACTAATCTCACACCCATCAGGGTCTAACTGACAGAACCAGCTACGCATCCTGACAGAGTCTAAACTCCATGATCTTGTCGGAGCATGCAGGTTATATCAAATAGGCCTCATGCAAACCTTATCAGAGTTTATTCTGTCATAACAATGTCCAAAGAGAGGATGAATTATTACTGCTTGGATGCCTGTACCTTTCCACTTTAAAAACACAAGGCAACCTGACGCCTCTACTAAATCGTCTTCAGTGATTATCCTCTATTGGATTCAGGTGAAAGGGTACAATAATATAACACATTCCATATTTCAAATAGACTCTGATTGAGTTGATTTTCCATTGATTCTTTTTCTAATGAACCAAGGTAAATGTAATCAAAAAGTAAACTTCCAACAGTGCACAGTACGCTGTTTATGTTAGATAATTGAACTAAAGTATTGTTTGATAAATAAAATATTGAGATTGAACAAATAAGTGATCAAGATTGAATGGTTTGATTATTATTTGCCTGATTACTACATTGTCCTTTCACACAATTCCATCCAGAAATTGCATAATGTCAAAGCTAGCGTCTGTCTCCACACCCAGTGGATGTCAAAGCTAGCGTCTGTCTCCACACCCAGTGGATGTCAAAGCTAGCGTCTGTCTCCACACCCAGTGGATGTCAAAGCTAGCGTCTGTCTCCACACCCAGTGGATGTCAAAGCTAGCGTCTGTCTCCACACCCAGTGGATGTCAAAGCTAGCGTCTGTCTCCACACCCAGTGGATGTCAAAGCTAGCGTCTGTCTCCACACCCAGTGGATGTTTACATTTGTCCTTTATTTATGTGCAGCCCATATGATGATCTGATCTCTGTCATGTTGCAGTTAGTTTATTTTGGATAAACTTTTTATGAAAGAAAAGCTTTGTCCAACGGTTGGTTGGTGACTGGCTGGCTGGCCTGTCAGCTAGCCTCCCTAGGTGGTCCTGGCTGCAGTATTGGAGCGTTTGTATATTATGTTTACCAAGAGGGCATAGGAAATTAGGTCCCCTGAGAACCAGGAGAGGCCTGTAGGGTAACACGTCAGGCCTCTGGTGAGTGATGCAGTGACAGTCTCTGTTAACAGCTCCCCTGCTCTGGATGGAGAGGTCTGGAAGTCAGCTTTTTCTAAGAGATATGTCTTAGTTTCTTTGTCACATTTAGTTTCCACAAGATGGCACAGAGGAGCATAATACAGTATGAAGTTGTCATGCCTCGTTCCATAAAGAAGATAACTTAGAGGTCACATACAAACCTGTAGTCTTTGGAAATACAAGAGACTCGTATACACTAGAAAATGGCTGCACCAAATTTGCTTTGCCAATCCTACAGCACTATCTGGCCGTTTGCAAGGTTCCTAGCAGAGAGCAGTTCTGAGCTGAGGGCAGTTCGTAGCAGAGGGCAGGCAGTTCCTCTTCGAAGGAAGCACACAGCGAGTTCAGCTGTTGCCAAGGGCAATGGCCCTTTCACTCTGACACAGCCCCGGGCGGATGCAGAGGGGGATCCCAGGCAGGGTTAACCTCTGGTGGGAAGTCAGGAAGGACTAGGGGGTGTCCTGGAGGCCCTGGGGGTGTGTGCCCACTGTGGCATGTTCAACTCAGTTGTCCTTAAACAAAGAGTCTTTGGGTGCGGGGTTAGAAATGTATATCAACTGGAAAAGGAAATCCAGCACTCACTAGAAATATTTGTTAGAACTTCTAAGGCTGCGTTTAGACAGGCAGCACAATTCTGATATTTCTTTCACTAATTGGTCTTTTGACCAATCACATATGATCTTTTTCACATCAGATCTTTTTCAGAGCTGAGCTGATTGGTCAAAAAGACTAATAAGTGAAAAACATATCAGAATTAGACTGCCCTTTAAATGCAGCCGCAGTAGTCTTTATCACTTCGAATGAATAATTCCAGTGAGTGTGGGTTTACCTTTTTCTACAGGTGACTGCAAATGAGGGTCAGCAGAGGTTCAAGGGGAGGATCCTCCATGTCCATTTAGTATGTACAGGTATGTATGCATCTATTATGTAAATAATATTCCCTCTGTCTGTGTGAAGTAATGGCTGAGATTGAAGAGAGATGGGAAAAAAACGTAATTTGTAATGCGTGTTTATGTTGGGATGGAAGGCAACACAGTCCCTGAAGATATCTTTATCCTTGTCCCTGAAGTAATAGTATTTTTGAACCACTTTAGGGTAAAACTACTTCCAACTGGGCCGACAACCACAAACACTTAATCCAAATCAGAAGAAAAATCCAAAGTTTCATCACTTCTTTAATAATTCCATTAATCGTTTGGCACCCTGTGAACGTCGTCCTTCACCTCCACTGCATGGAAATGTCTTCCTTCATGTCCTCAGCATGAGTTCTCTCACTCTCTCTCTCTCAATCTTTCTATCTCTTTCTCTCTCTCACTCCCT
>NW_028158531.1:32500-63657 GCF_964263955.1 Coregonus lavaretus | reverse complement strand
TATGTATTTAGTATAGTATAGTATAGCATATGTATTTAGTATAGTATAGTATAGTATAGCATATGTATTTAGTATAGTATAGTATAGTATAGCATATGTATTTAGTATAGTATAGTATAGCATATGTATTTAGTAGAGTATAGTATAGCATATGTATTTAGTAGAGTATAATATAGCATATGTATTTAGTAGAGTATAGCATAGTATAGTATAGTATTAGTATAGTAGTATGTTAATAATGCTGAACCATATATTATTAGTATAGTAGTATGTTAATAATGCTGTACCATACAGTATTGGATAGTAGTATGTTAATGATGCCATACCATATTGTATGAATCTTTCTTCCAGGGTCACCCAGGGAAGGAGGGTCCTCCAGGAATTAAAGGAAGCGTCGTAAGACTGATTTAATTTATTAAATTGATATTTTATTAATTCATACCTCAACTGTAATATTACGTGTGAACGATCACGATACGCCATTGTCTTTGTTTTGTTATTGTAGGGTCATCCTGGTCCTCAGGGTTCTATTGGCTACCCTGGCCCTCGCGGTGTCAAGGTAACGGCCCTTCAAGGGTCACGTCCTTTGACCTTACTGTTGACCTTTGCTTGATTGATTGATTAGCAGTAGCCTACATGCATTAGTCAATTACGCCATTGCTCCCCTCCTTCTTTAAGTATTCAAAAATCTAAATGCTGAGGTTATACATTCTCTCAGTATATATCTATTAAACATTCTTGTATCTCATATATTGTTGACTCGTCTTTGACCCTCTGTTTGCTCCTACAGGGTGCTGAGGGCGTCAGAGGTCTTAAAGGTGGCGGAGGAGAAAAGGTAAACAACAACACTGTCTTCTTTAACGTGGTCGGACATTTAACAAAATGGCCGCCTCATATTTGTATTAGAGGTAGAAGTGGTTCTCATCAGATTACCCAACGTTCAATCATGACCTAAACCATTAGGGGGGATAAGCTAATATCTGAACCTGAATCAGTGGTTAGAGGGAAACGTCTACTTCTACCTTTTACCGTATTTGTGTCCCAAATGGCACCCTATTCCCTATATAGTGCTCTCTGCAGGGTTTAGGGTGCCATTTGGGACACAAGCATTTCTCATATTTGTCATTCCGCACTATTTTTGCCTTTTTAGCTGGCAGGCAGATCTGAAAACCCCTTAAATGTCTGGCAGGCTTGAAAGGCTTCAGCTCATTGGGTAGCAATTGGATGTAGAACATTAGGCTGGAATGAACAAGACCCTTGTTACTGCTGTGATATGATAGTAGATTGATTGGCTGCCATTGTTGTTCCTGGCTGCTCTAAACATCTAAACGTTCCATCTAATGTGTCCTGTGTTCCGTTTTCCTCTTGAGTCAGCATTAGAAGGGGACAGTTCTGTTTTTAGATGGATGCAGACTGAAATACATGTATATTTAATAAAGACTTTCTGCTGTGTCACTTTTGTTTTGGGGAGTTTGCTGTTTCCCACATTGGACAGTGAGACAAAGTACTGTATAAAAAAAAACCTGGAAAAGTAGGAGGCTATGTCTGACGAGATCTATCTAACATCACCACTGCTTAGCCCCAGTAGGTACGAGGACTCAGTAAACCCTAAGAAGGTAAAAGTGTGATAGTCCTTTCTGATAGTCCCTTAGTGCTATTTGGGAAGGATAGCCTCTTGAAGTTGGCCTGTGTTTAAGGAGAAGGGTGTAATTGCAGACCGCAATTAGGGGTGCTTTCTGATATAGGCGTTTCTTGACATCAAGTTACACCCATTAATGCTCGCCATTGGTCTGTGGCCGATTCTTTCATGTCGGGGACAACAGTTGTTGACAACTGTAGCATTGTAGCTAGGCCTAAGCCTTTTCCTAACCTTAACCTCAGTCTCCTAACTTGCCATGTTAGTTATTAAAACCTGCTATGTAAACAAATAATCTGTGTTCTTGAAACCATCAGTCTCATAACACCGTAACTGACCAATGGCATGTATCAATGTGCATTTCCTGATATCAGGGAACACCCACATTAAGAAACGCCCTGAATTGCGGTCTGCAACTGCACCATATTCTGTACAAGGGTTGTTCAGAGACACAGGGCAACTGCGTTCTCAGGTCTGACCGGCTGATGTCAGTGGATCACAATATTCTGTGACTCTGCAAATCACCATGCTACCACTAGATGTCACCATTTATCATCCCAAGTTACAGTGTATACATCTTATGCCTGGCTGCTCATGTAAAATCAACACAGAAAATATACCTTAAGCTTATATTCTAGTAGAAAATACAGTGTTTTTTTTTTACTTTTTCAATTATTAAGGTTAGTTTGCCACTATTAATATGACGGTGATATTCCATTATAGTCCAAGATGACCACTGCTCAGTGAACAAGAATTCATATAATTATATTTCCTGTGTTTTTCAGGGAGAGGACGGTTTTCCAGGTTTCAAGGGTGACATGGGCATCAAGGGAGACAAGGGAGAGCTCGGTGTCCTAGGGGTCAGAGGTGAAGACGGACCTGAGGGCCCCAAAGGTCGTTCCGGCCCCAACGGAGAGGCTGGCCCCATCGGGTCGGCTGGAGAGAAGGTAGCACTAGCACTAGCACTAAAACTATTGCTATCGCTATCACAAAAACTATCACTATCGCTAAAACTAGCCCTTCACTATCACTAGCACTATCACTAAAAATGTCACTATTGCTAGCACTAAAACTATCACTATCACTAAAACTATCACTAGCACTAAAACTATCACTATCACTAGCACTAAAACTATCACTCGCACTATCACTATCACTAAAACTATCACTAACACTAAAACCAGCACTAGCACCATCACTATCACTATCACTAAAACATCACTATCACTAAAACATCACTATCACTAGCATTAAAACTATCACTATCACCAGCACTAAAACTATCACTAAAACAATCACTGCACTATCACCATCGCTATCATTAGCGCTAAAACTATCACTATCGCTAACACTATCACTAAAACTATCACTATCACTAAAACTATCACTATCACCATCACTATCACTATCACTAAAACATCACTATCACCAGCATTAAAACTATCACTATCACTAGCATTGAAACTATCACTAGCACTATCACTATCACTAGCACTAGCACTAGCACTAGCACTAGCACTAGCATTAGCACTAAAACGATCAACTATCACTAGCTTTAAAACTATCACTAAAACTATCACTATCAATAGCACTAAAACTTTCACTACCACTAGCACGAGCACTATCACTATCACAAAAACTATCACTAGCACTAGCACTAAAACTATCACTATTGCTATCATTAAAACTATCACTAGCACTAAAACTATCACTAGCACTATTACTATCACTAAAACTATCAATATCATTATCACTATCACTAGCATTAAAAATCTCACTAGCACTAAAACTATCACTAGCACTATCAATATCACTAAAACTATCACTATCACTAACACTATTACTATCACTAAAACTATCACTATCACTAAAACTATCACTATCACTAGCATTAAAACTATCACTAGCACTAAAACTATCGCTATTACTAGCACTATCATTATCACTATCACTATTAATATCACTAAAACTATCACTATCATTACCTCTATCGCTAGCACTAAAACTATCACTATCACTAGGATTAAAATGATCGCTATTACTATCACTATTGCTATCACTATCGCTATTACTATCACTATTACTATCACTAAAACTAACACTATCGCTATCATTAAAACTATCACTAGCACTAAAACTATCACTAGCACTATTACTAGCACTAAAACTATCACTATCATTATCGCTATCACTAGCATTAAAAATCTCACTATCACTAAAACTATCACTATCACTAGCACTAAAACTATCACTATCACTAGCACTATCAATATCACTAAAACTATCACTATCACTAACACTATTACTATCACTAAAACTATCACTATCACCAGCATTAAAACTATCACTAGCACTAAAACTATCAGTATCAGTATCACTATCACTATCATCCCTATCTTGATCTGTTTTTATGAACCTGTACTGTCTTTGTTGTTGTTTAGGGTAAACTTGGTGTCCCCGGATTACCCGGTTACCCAGGAAGACAAGGACCTAAGGTATGTGATCACAGGGTGTGTGTGCGTGCGTGAGTGAGTGAGTGCGTGCGTGAGTGAGTGCGTGCGTGTATGTATCTTCAGGCATGCGTGTGTTTTTATTGCTGACTCTTCCTCCTACCCATCTTCCACTCCTCCTCACCCCGAGTTAACCAGTGAGGCGTATGCTGATGTCATCACCTGTCCCTACTCCTTACAGTATGTCTGAGACTGTATGTTCCCCAAATGGCACCCTATTGGGTCCTGGTCAAAATTAGTGCGCTATAAAGTGAATAGGGTGCCACTTGGGACAGACACCCTGTTACACTTGTAGGTGTAGTCTGATCCTGGTATACTGTTGGCCTGGTCCTCGGTCGCCCAGGCGATATGCTGCTCTTTCTGCCGGTGCTCAGTCAGGACAGACTAGATAGATTATCATAGATAACGGGTAAGATAAACATGTCTACCACAGGTGGCTGGTGGGATCTTAACGGGCTCGTAGTAATGGTTTGGAATGGAATGTACTTAACAGTATAAAACACATCAAACACAGCCAGCATTATTAAAAATGTAAATGTAATTATGAGCCGTCCTCCCATCACCAGCCTCCTGTGATGTCTACAGTAGATGGGCCTGGAGCTCATGCTGTTGCTAGTTAATAGGCAGAGTGAATGTGAGACTACTGAGTCATGCTGTAAGGCTAATGGGCTATTTATAGGAGTCTCAGTGCCAGATCTGTCTGGTGTTTAAGAGCTAAAGCTGTCAGTGGAATGGTTGGTTAAACAGAGTGATTCAGTCACTACGTCAGTGGAATGGTTGGTTAAACAGAGTGATTCAGTCACTACGTCAGTGGAATGGTTGGTTAAACAGAGTGATTCAGTCACTACGTCAGTGGAATGGTTGGTTAAACAGAGTGATTCAGTCACTACGTCAGTGGAATGGTTGGTTAAACAGAGTGATTCAGTCACTACGTCAGTGGAATGGTTGGTTAAACAGAGTGATTCAGTCACTACGTCAGTGGAATGGTTGGTTAAACAGAGTGATTCAGTCACTACGTCAGTGGAATGGTTGGTTAAACAGAGTGATTCAGTCACTACGTCAGTGGAATGGTTGGTTAAACAGAGTGATTCAGTCACTACGTCAGTGGAATGGTTGGTTAAACAGAGTGATTCAGTCACTACGTCAGTGGAATGGTTGGTTAAACAGAGTGATTCAGTCACTACGTCAGTGGAATGGTTGGTTAAACAGAGTGATTCAGAAACCAGTCCCTGATTAGGAAATAAAGTTTTGTTTTAGACATTGTGTTAGACATTGTTTTAGACATTGTCATAATGTATGAAAAGGGAGTTAGCAGAGGAGGTTTAGAATGTATTTAACAAATATTGTGGTTAAACTCAAATATACTAATTGATAAAAAAATGTATAATCTTCGTAAATT
This sequence comes from Coregonus lavaretus, assembly GCF_964263955.1. Taxonomy (NCBI): domain Eukaryota; kingdom Metazoa; phylum Chordata; class Actinopteri; order Salmoniformes; family Salmonidae; genus Coregonus; species Coregonus lavaretus. Next base: position 58,112 of record NW_028158531.1, on the reverse strand, counting down.
ATATCATCGGTAGGACTGGTGGAGATATGTCGCACATGCAGCTAACAAAAACATATGGAAATGTCTGCTCTACCCAAAATTACAACCAAATAATTGCAGCATTACCGCAAAAATGGAAAAGGAAAGTGGAAGGGGTAAAAAGTAAGGAACTTGTCTGTCGGCCTTGCATTAAAGAACATAATTGGTTAAAGAAAATTGTGATAAATAAAAAAGTATATCAGTTTCATTTAAGGACCAAAGCATTGACAGCCGTCCCATATAGATTGCAAAATAGTTTCGAAGAGAATTCTGACGTACCGATTCCATGGCACAGGGTTTATGAACTGATACACAAAACGACACCGGATTCAAAACTTAGAATTTTTCAATTTAAATGATTATATAAAATTCTTGCTACCGATAGAATGTTATTTATATGGGGGATACAATCTTCCCAGCTCTGCAGATTTTGCTGCGAAGAGACAGAATCATTAGATCATTTGTTTTGGTACTGTCCATTTGTAGCTTGTTTTTGGACACAGGTCCAGGAATGGCTAATGGATTGCAATATTTACCTGGAGCTAACCCTGCAGATAGCACTACTGGGTGATCTGAAAAGTCATAGTCAATCGATCAATAATATAATAATACTTTTAGCAAAAATGTTTATTTTCAATTTACGATCTGTAGAAACAATGAGAATAGAAAGGTTCAGAAATGTTGTAAAACATCACAGTACAGTTAAAAAATATATGGCAAATAGAAATCCAATATGGATGGTGTTAAGAGATAGATGGGAGGTGTTGAATGGAGCTGAAGGATGGGACTAATAACAACAACTAATAAGAACTAGATAACTAGTGTAAGACATGCTGTGTCCATAATAAGTATATAGGTTATACAGTGAGGGAAAAAAGTATTTGATCCCCTGCTGATTTTGTACGTTTGCCCACTGACAAAGACATGATCAGTCTATAATTTTAATGGTAGGTTTATTTGAACAGTGAGAGACAGAATAACAACAACAAAATCCAGAAAAACGCATGTCAAAAATGTTATAAGTTGATTTGCATTTTAATGAGGGAAATAAGTATTTGACCCCTCTGCGAAACATGACTTAGTACATGGTGGCAAAACCCTTGTTGGCAATCACAGAGGTCAGACGTTTCTTGTAGTTGGCCACCAGGTTTGCAGGTTTTAATAATAATAATATGCCATTTAGCAGACGCTTTTATCCAAAGCGACTTACAGTCATGCGTGCATACATTTTTGTGTATGGGTGGTCCCGGGGATCGAACCCACTACCTTGGCGTTACAAGCGCCGTGCTCTACCAGCTGAGCTACAGAGAACCACGGTTGGTTAAACAGAGTGATTCACCCAAGATTTGACGGTACATGGCCCCGTCCATCGTCCCTTTGATGCGGTGAAGTTGTCCTGTCCCCTTAGCAGAAAAACACCCCCAAAGCATAATGTTTCCACCTCCATGTTTGACGGTGGGGATGGTGTTCTTGGGGTCATAGGCAGCATTCCTCCTCCTCCAAACATGGCGAGTTGAGTTATTATTATTATTATTATTATTATTATTATTATTTATTTTTTTATTTTTTTATTTTTTTGTCATTTAGCAGACGCTCTTATCCAGAGCGACTTACAGTTAGTGAGTGCATACATTATTTTTTTCATACTGGCCCCCCGTGGGAAACGAACCCACAACCCTGGCGTTGCAAACGCCATGCTCTACCAACATCCATGCCGGCCATTCCCTCCCCTACCCTGGACGACGCTGGGCCAATTGTGCGCCGCCCCATCGGTCTCCCTGTCACGGCCGGCTACGACAGAGCCTGGGAGCCAAAAATCTTTCTGATTGAGAGGGGGTCAAATACTTATTTCCCTCATTAAAATGCAAATCAATTTATAACATTTTTGACATGCGTTTTTCTGGATTTTTGGGTTGTTATTCTGTCTCTCACGGTTCAAATAAACCTACCATTAAAATTATAGACTGATCATGTCTTTGTCAGTGGGCAAACGTACAAAATCAGCAGGGGATCAAATACTTTTTTCCCTCACTGTATCTCTCATGTGTAGTTGTTTCTAACTGAGTGGTTTTAGCAAGAGAAGACAAAACCCTTTTAGCCCTGTGTCTGTTTCTATTCTCTGTGAGGCTTGATTATATTGGACAGAGGTCACTTGAAATGTAGCATCTATTCCTCTCCATTCCTCTCTATCCACCTCTTCTCCCTCTCTCTATCCACTTCTCTCTATCCACCTCTCTCTATCCACTTCTCTATATCCACCTCTCTTCTCCCTCCCTCCATCTATCTCTCTCTATCCACCTCTCTCTATCCACCTCTCTTCTCCCTCTCTCTATCCACCTCTCCGTCCATCTCTCTCTATCCACCTCTCTCCTCCCTCTCTCTATCCATCTCTCTCTATCCACCTCTCCGTCCATCTCTCTCTATCCACCTCTCTTCTCCCTCTCTCTATCCATCTCTCTCTATGCACCTCTCTCTATCCACCTCTCTATCCATCTCTCTCTATCCACCTCTCTCTATCCACCTCTCTCTATCCACTTCTCTCTATCCACCTCTCTCCATCCACCTCTCTCTATCCACCTCTCTCCATCCATCTCTCTCTATCCACTCTCTCTATCCACCTCTCTCTATCCACCTCTCTCTATCCACTTCTCTCTATCCACCTCTCTCCATCCACCTCTCTCTATCCACCTCTCTCCATCCATCTCTCTCTATCCACCTCTCTCTATCCACCTCTCTCTATCCACCTCTCTCTATCCACCTTTCTCCATCCATCTCTCTCTATCCATTTCTCTCAATCCACCTCTCTCTATCCATCTCTCTCTATCCACCTCTCTCCATCCATCTCTCTCTATCCATTTCTCTCAATCCACCTCTCTCAATCCATCTCTCTCTATCCATCTCTCTCTATCCACTTCTCTATCCACCTCTCTCTATCCACCTCTCTATCCATCTCTCTCTTTCCACCTCTCTCTATCCATCTCTCTCTATCCACTTCTCTTCTCCCTCTCTCTATCCATCTCTCTCTATCCACCTCTCTTCTCCCTCTCTCTATCCATCTCTCTCTATCCACCTCTCTTCTCCCTCTCTCTATCCATCTCTCTCTATCCATTTCTCTCAATCCACCTCTCTCAATCCATCTCTCTCTATCCATCTCTCTCTATCCACTTCTCTATCCACCTCTCTCTATCCACCTCTCTATCATCTCTCTCTATCCACCTCTCTCTATCCATCTCTCTCTATCTACCTCTCTTCTTCCTCTCTCTATCCACTTCTCTCTATCCACCTCTCTATCCACTTCTCTCTATCCACCTCTCTCTATTCACCTCTCTTCTCCCTCTCTCTATTCATCTCTCTCTATCCACCTCTCTCTTTCCACCTCTCTCCATCCACTTCTCTCTATCCACTTATCTCTATCCACCTCTCTCTATCCACCTCTCTCTATCCACCTCTCTCCTCCCTCTCTCTATCCACCTCTCTATCCACCTCTCTCTTCCCTCTCTCTATCCACCTCTCTCCTCCCTCTCTCTATCCACCTCTCTCCTCCCTCTCTCTATCCACCTCTCTCTATCCACCTCTCTCCTCCCTCTCTCTATCCACCTCTCTCCTCCCTCTCTCTATCCACCTCTCTCCTCCCTCTCTCTATCCACCTCTCTCTATCCACCTCTCTCCTCCCTCTCTCTAACTGTCCCTGTGTTGTTTCTTCTGCTCTCTAACCATGTCTCCGTTCACAGGGCTCCAGTGGCTTCCCTGGGTTCCCCGGATCCAACGGAGAGAAAGGAGGAAGGGTGAGACCCTTTAGATCATCCCACCACATGTCTCTTCACCCTCCATGACACCAGTCTGAAATACTCTTCTGGAGCTACAGTCCTTAACCTCCAAGTAGAGTCAAGAACAACTACTGTCAATGTAAAGTAGGACAAGTAGAGTCAAGAAGAACTACTGCCAATGTAAAGTAGGACAAGTAGAGTCAAGAAGAACTACTGCCAATGTAAAGTAGGACAAGTAGAATCAAGAAGAACTACTGCCAATGTAAAGTAGGACAAGTAGAATCAAGAAGAACTACTGCCAATGTAAAGTATGACAAGTAGAATCAAGAAGAACTACTGCCAATGTAAAGTATGACAAGTAGAGTCAAGAAGAACTACTGCCAAAGTCAAGTAGGACAAGTATAATCAATAAGAACTACTGCCAAAGTCAAGTAGGACAAGTAGAAATAAGAATAACTACTGGCAAAGTCAAGTAGGACAAGTAGAATCAAGAAGAACTACTGCCAAAGTCAAGTAGAAATAAGAATAACTACTGCCAAAGTCAAGTAGGCCAAGTAGAAATAAGAATAACTACTGGCAAAGTCAAGTAGGACAAGTAGAATCAAGAATAACTACTGCCAAAGTCAAGTAGAACAAGTAGAAATAAGAATAACTACTGGCAAAGTCAAGTAGGACAGGTAGAATCAAGAAGAACTACTGCTAAAGTCAAGTAGAACAAGTAGAATCAAGTCAGTACAACTCAATAAGAGTGGAAGTGGAACATGGGGTCGAAGTCTAGCCCTGCCTAGCAGGAGTCCAGTAAAGAGAGGATGGGTGGAGGGGAGAGGAGGAGGGAGAGGGGAGGAAGAGAGGAGAAGAGAGGAGAAGAGAGAGGGGCATTGGGGGAAGTAACAGACAGACAGACAGACAGACAGACAGACAGACAGACAGACAGACAGACAGACGGACAGACGGACAGACGGACAGACGGACAGACAGTCAGTGAGGAGTGAGAAGTAGACACTCCTATGGTGCATCCCAAATGGCACCCTATTCCCTATGTAGCGCACTACTTTTGACCAGGGTTCTGGTTGAAATTAGTGCACACTAAAGGAAATAGGGTGCCATTTGGGATGCTGCCCCTAGACACCTCAGGAGCCAATATGCCAGAGCTGACAGGCAGGTCAGGCTGTCAACGTAAGTGCCTCTGGGTAATGTGGGTATCTATCTACTTACCGCGTGCCCTGATTTTCTTATTTATTTCTCTTAAATATGTGGCATCTCATCCTCGTCCTCAAACCCCACAGAGCAGTGGAGGAGTCAGTCTGTCTGAGGAGCTATAGAGTGTTTGAATGGCCTAAACTCTGTGTGTGCATAGATTCATCTCTAATTACTGTTCGCTCATGTTTTCAGTCAATATATAACTGTGTGCTTAACTGTATGCTTTCTATTACAGTATATAAAATGTGATTGTTTGTTTGTGCTTTGAACCCCCCCCCCCAGTCTCATGAATAAAGACGTGTGTGTGGTTGTGTGTGTTTTTCAGGGTATCGCTGGTAAATCTGGACCCAGAGGACAACGTGGCCCAACGGTAGGAACCAGTCAGACCACAGTCTATTCTCTCTAAGTAACACACTTTCTCTGTAGTTGCTAGATGATGGTCTTCTCTGTGTTCTGTATCTAGGGTCCCCGTGGTGGAAGAGGTGCCAGAGGACCAACTGGAAAGCCAGGTGCTAAGGTCAGTTAGATCTGTCTCTAACTCATGTAGAATATCAGAGTCATCTAACCAGGACGATGGCCCATCCAGAAACATCTTTCAGCCCTATTGGTTCTATGATACATAGAAAACTAAATGAAGTGCAGCTCAGATGTTTGAAAGTGCACTATTTAACATGTTTTGACCCAGACCTACCATACAATATTATCATCTGAGTTCTAGCAAGGTGCGGGTCAAATACAACAACCTCTAATTTCTTATCATTGAGCTGTGGAAAATTGTCAGACATCCAACGTTTAATGTCAGCAAGGCACTTGTGAAGGGTAGCTATGCAAGCTTGTTCACTGGGTCTGATTAGTACATAGAGCTGGGTGTCATCCGCATAGCAGTGAAACGGAATGCTATGATTGCGGATGATGTCACCAAGAAAAGGATGGGCCCCAGAACTGACTCCTGAGGGACACCATAGTGAAAAGGTGCTGGGGACGATACGGAACCACCCGTGTTCACTGAGAAACGTCTGCCACAAAGATGTGACCTGAAGCGGTCGAGGGCAACGCCAGAGATTCCCACCCACCTCTCCGGCCTATATCTGACAGTTTGTCTGCTCCACAGGGAACATCAGGCAACGACGGACCTCCTGGTGGACCAGGAGAGAGAGTGAGTACTAAATACATGTATTCTGTTCTATTGCAAAGAATCTGAGGAGATGTTTTAGTTTGTTTTAGTTTGGAGCCCATTGAGTAGAGGTGTGAGGATAAAGGATATTAGTTTCTTATGTTCATCTGTTCTTATTTTATCTCAGGGACCTCAAGGACCCCAGGGGCCAGTCGGCTTCCCAGGACCTAAGGGACCAAACGTAAGTACCCTTCCCAGGACCTAAGGGTCCTAACGTTAGTACCCTTCCCAGGACCTAAGGGTCCTAATGTTAGTACCCTTCCCAGGACCTAAGGGTCCTAACGTAAGTACCTTTCCCAGGACCTAAGGGACCAAACGTAAGTACCTTTCCCAGGACCTAAGGGTCCTAACGTAAGTACCCTTCCCAGGACCTAAGGGACCAAACGTAAGTACCTTTCCCAGGACCTAAGGGCCCTAACGTAAGTACCCTTCCCAGGACCTAAGGGTCCTAACGTTAGTACCCTTCCCAGGACCTAAGGGTCCTAACGTTAGTACCCTTCCCAGGACCTAAGGGTCCTAACGTTAGTACCCTTCCCAGGACCTAAGGGTCCTAACGTTAGTACCCTTCCCAGGACCTAAGGGTCCTAACGTAAGTACCCTTCCCAGGACCTAAGGGTCCTAACGTTAGTACCCTTCCCAGGACCTAAGGGTCCTAACGTAAGTACCCTTCCCAGGACCTAAGGGTCCTAACGTAAGTACCCTTCCCAGGACCTAAGGGTCCTAACGTTAGTACCCTTCCCAGGACCTAAGGGTCCTAATGTTAGTACCCTTCCCAGAACCTAAGGGTCCTAACGTAAGTACCCTTCCCAGGACCTAAGGGTCGTAACGTTAGTACCCTTCCCAGGACCTAAGGGTCCTAACGTTAGTACCCTTCCCAGGACCTAAGGGTCCTAACGTAAGTACCCTTCCCAGGACCTAAGGGTCCTAATGTTAGTACCCTTCCCAGAACCTAAGGGTCCTAATGTAAGTACCCTTCCCAGGACCTAAGGGTCGTAACGTTAGTACCCTTCCCAGGACCTAAGGGTCCTAACGTTAGTACCCTTCCCAGGACCTAAGGGTCCTAACGTAAGTACCCTTCCCAGGACCTAAGGGTCCTAACGTTAGTACCCTTCCCAGGACCTAAGGGCCCTAACGTAAGTACCCTTCCCAGGACCTAAGGGTCCTAACGTTAGTACCCTTCCCAGGACCTAAGGGTCGTAACGTTAGTACCCTTCCCTCTCCTTCAAAATAGTTGATGGTACATGTATTACAGCATCATTCTACTTCAGCAATGCGGTCCCTATTAACTTAACCTGTCCACCTCATCTCCCACAGGGGCCCCCTGGTAAAGACGGAATGCCTGGTCACCCTGGACAGAGAGGAGAGACAGGTTTCCAGGGAAAGACTGGCCCCCCTGGGCCTGGAGGGGTGGTAGGACCCCAGGTAGGCCCCCCACACTACACACCACACACTACACACTAAAACATGTTTATCAGGACACTAGGGGAAATGAGCCTTACTGTCAGCTAATAAGCATGAACGCGGTACAGTATGTAGACCTGGTGTTGTGTCTGTCTGACAGGGACCAACAGGAGAGACTGGCGGCATCGGAGAGAGAGGACATCCTGGCTCCCCCGGACCCCCTGGAGAGCAAGGCTTACCTGGAGCTGCTGGGAAAGAAGGAGGAAAGGTAAGCAGAGAGAGAGAGAGAGAGAGAGAGAGAGAGAGAGAGAGAGAGAGAGAGAGACACAGAGAGACACAGAGAGACACAGAGAGACACAGAGAGACAGTAAATCTCAGTAAGACAAAAATAATGGTGTTCCAAAAAAGGATTGCTAGGACCACAAATACTAATCTAGACACCGTTGCCCTAGAGCACACAAAAAACTCTACATACCTCGGCCTAAACATCAGCGCCACAGGTAACTTCCACAAAGCTGTGAACGATCTGAGAGACAAGGCAAGAAGGGTCTTCTATGCCATCAAAAGGAACATAAAATTTGACATACCAATTAGGATCTGGCTAAAAATACTTGAATCAGTTATAGAACCCATTGCCCTTTATGGTTCTGAGGTCTGGGGTCCGCTCACCAACCAAGAATTCACAAAATGGGACAAACACCAAATTGAGACTCTGCATGCAGAATTCTGCAAAAACATCCTCCGTGTACAACGTAAAACACCAAATAATGCATGCAGAGCAGAATTAGGCCAATACCCGCTAATTATCAAAATCCAGAAAAGAGCCGTTAAATTCTATAACCACTTAAAAGGAAGCGATTCCCAAACCTTCCATAACAAAGCCATCACCTACAGAGAGATGAACTTGGAGAAGAGTCCCCTAAGTAAGCTTGTCCTGGGGCTCTGTTCACAAACACAAACAGACCCCACAGAGCCCCAGGACAACAACAACAACAACACAATTAGACCCAAACAAATCATGAGAAAACAAAAAGAGAATTACTTGACACATTGGAAAGAACAAACAAAAAAACAGAGCAAACTAGAATGCTATTTGGCCCTAAACAGAGAGTACACAGTGGCAGAATACCTGACAACTGTGACTGACCGAAACTTAAGGAAAGCTTTGACTATGTACAGACTCAGTGAGCATAGCCTTGCTATTGAGAAAGGCTGCCGTAGGCAGACCTGGCTCTCAAGAGAAGACAGGCTATGTGCACACTGCCCACAAAATGAGGTGGAAACTGAGCTGCACTTCCTAACCTCCTGCCAAATGTATGACCATATTAGAGACACATATTTCCCTCAGATTACAGCGATCCACAAAGAATTCGAAAACAAATCCAATTTTGATAAACTCCCTTATCTACTGGGTGAAAAACCACAGTGTGCCATCACAGCTGCAAGATTTGTGACCTGTTGCCACAAGAAAAGGGCAACCAGTGAAGAACAAACACCATTGTAAATACAACCCATATTTATGTTTATTTATTTTCCCATTTGTACTTTAACTATTTGCACATTGTTACAACACTGTATATATACATAATATGACATTTGAAATGTCTTTATTATTTTGAAACTTCTGAGTGTAATGTTCACTGTTAATATTTATTGTTTATTTCACTTTTGTTTACCATCTACTTCACTTGCTTTGGCAATGTTAACATACGTTTCCCATGCCAATAAAGCCCTTAAATTGATATTGAAATTGAAATTGAATTGAGACAGAGAGAGAGAGAGAGAGAGAGAGAGAGAGAGAGAGAGAGAGAGAGAGAGAGAGAGAGAATTTGCCCGTTATTACTAATATCAATACAGATACAGTATAAAAATAAATATTGATGAGCTAATTATCTTTTTGGTTATTATGCACTTGACATTATACATCATTTGACAGGCTATGTCTGTGATGATATGACCTGTCTCATGTTGGCTTCCTCTCTCTCCTCCAGGGTGACCCAGGTCCCATGGGTACGTCTGGGAAGGTTGGCCCAGCCGGGCTCAGGGGCTTCGCAGGACAGAGAGGTCTTCCTGGGGCTAACGTAAGACACTGCTCCCCTACCATCCATACAACACTCTCCATGGATACACCCAGCTCCATACGCCTGTTATCAACACATATACAGTATATAGAGACCGCTATCAGCACATATACAGTATATAGAGACCGTTATCAACACATATACAGTATATAGAGACCGTTATCAACACATATACAGTATATAGAGACCGTTATCATCACATATACAGTATATAGAGACCGTTATCAACACATATACATTATATAGAGACTGTTATCAACACATATACAGTATATAGAGACCGTTATCATCACATATACAGTATATAGAGACCGCTATCAGCACATATACATTATATAGAGACTGTTATCAACACATATACAGTATATAGAGACCGTTATCATCACATATACAGTATATAGAGACCGCTATCAGCACATATACATTATATAGAGACCATTATCAACACATATACAGTATATAGAGACTGTTATCAACACATATACAGTATATAAAGACCGTTATCAACACATATACAGTATATAGAGACTGTTATCAACACATATACAGTATATAGAGACTGTTATCAACACATATACAGTATATAGAGACCGTTATCAACACATATACAGTATATAGAGACCGTTATCAACACATATACAGTATATAGAGACCGCTATCAACACATATACAGTATATAGAGGCCGTTATCAACACATATACAGTATATAGAGACCGTTATCAACACATATACAGTATATAGAGACCGCTATCAACACATATACAGTATAGACCGTTATCAACACATATACAGTATATAGAGACCGCTATCAGCACATATACATTATATAGAGACCATTATCAACACATATACAGTATATAGAGACCGTTATCAACACATATACAGTATATAGAGACCGTTATCAACACATATACAGTATATAGAGACCATTATCAACACATATACAGTATATAGAGACTGTTATCAACACATATACAGTATATAGAGACCGTTATCAACACATATACAGTATATAGAGACCGTTATCAACACATATACAGTATATAGAGACTGTTATCAACACATATACAGTATATAGAGACTGTTATCAACACATATACAGTATATAGAGACCGTTATCAACACATATACAGTATATAGAGACTGTTATCAACACATATACAGTATATAGAGACCGCTATCAGCACATATACAGTATATAGAGACCGCTATCAACACATATACAGTATATAGAGACCGTTATCAACACATATACAGTATATAGAGACCGTTATCAACACATATACAGTATATAGAGACTGTTATCAACACATATACAGTATATAGAGACCGCTATCAGCACATATACAGTATATAGAGACCATTATCAACACATATACAGTATATAGAGGCCGTTATCAACACATATACAGTATATAGAGACCGTTATCAACACATATACAGTATATAGAGACCGTTATCATCACATATACAGTATATAGAGACCGCTATCAGCACATATACAGTATATAGAGACTGTTATCAACACATATACAGTATATAGAGACCGTTATCAACACATATACAGTATATAGAGACCGTTATCAACACATATACAGTATATAGAGGCCGTTATCAACACATATACAGTATATAGAGACTGTTATCAACACATATACAGTATATAGAGACCATTATCAACACATATACAGTATATAGAGACCGTTATCAACACATATACAGTATATAGAGGCCGTTATCAACACATATACAGTATATAGAGACTGTTATCAGCACATATACAGTATATAGAGACCGTTATCAACACATATACAGTATATAGAGACCATTATCAACACATATACAGTATATAGAGACCGTTATCAACACATATACAGTATATAGAGACCGTTATCAACACATATACAGTATATAGAGGCCGTTATCAACACATATACAGTATATAGAGACCATTATCAACACATATACAGTATATAGAGACCGTTATCAACACATATACAGTATATAGAGACCGTTATCAACACATATACATTATATAGAGACCGTTATCAACACATATACAGTATATAGAGACCGTTATCAACACATATACAGTATATAGAGACCGTTATCAACACATATACAGTAAATAGAGACTGTTATCAACACATATACAGTATATAGAGACCGTTATCAACACATATACAGTATATAGAGACTGTTATCAACACATATACAGTATATAGAGACTGTTATCAACACATATACAGTATATAGAGACTGTTATCAACACATATACAGTATATAGAGACTGTTATCAACACATATACAGTATATAGAGACTGTTATCAACACATATACAGTATATAGAGACCGTCATCAACACATATACAGTATATAGAGACCGTTATCAACACATATACAGTATTTAGAGACCGCTATCAACACATATACAGTATATAGAGACTGTTATCAACACATATACAGTATATAGAGACTGTTATCAACACATATACAGTATATAGAGACCGTTATCAACACATATACAGTATATAGAGACCGTTATCAACACATATACAGTATATAGAGACTGTTATCAACACATATACAGTATATAGAGACCGTTATCAACACATATACAGTATATAGAGACTGTTATCAACACATATACAGTATATAGAGGCCGTTATCAACACATATACAGTATATAGAGACTGTTATCAACACATATACAGTATATAGAGGCCGTTATCAACACATATACAGTATATAGAGACCGTTATCAACACATATACAGTATATAGAGACTGTTATCAACACATATACAGTATATAGAGACCGTTATCAACACATATACAGTATAGACCGTTATCAACACATATACAGTATATAGAGGCCGTTATCAACACATATACAGTATATAGAGGCCGTTATCAACACATATACAGTATATAGAGACCGTTATCAACACATATACAGTATATAGAGGCCGTTATCAACACATATACAGTATATGGAGGCCGTTATCAACACATATACAGTATATAGAGACCGTTATCAACACATATACAGTATATAGAGACCGTTATCATCACATATACAGTATATAGAGACCGTTATCAACACATATACAGTATATAGAGACCGTTATCAACACATATACAGTATATAGAGACCGTTATCAACACATATACAGTATATAGAGACCGTTATCAACACATATACAGTATATAGAGACCGTTATCAACACATATACAGTATATAGAGGCCGTTATCAACACATATACAGTATATAGAGACCGTTATCAACACATATACAGTATATAGAGACCGTTATCATCACATATACAGTATATAGAGACTGTTATCAACACATATACAGTATATAGAGACCGTTATCAACACATATACAGTATATAGAGGCCGTTATCAACACATATACAGTATATAGAGGCCGTTATCAACACATATACAGTATATAGAGACTGTTATCAACACATATACAGTATATAGAGACCGTTATCAACACATATACAGTATATAGAGACCGTTATCAACACATATACAGTATATAGAGACCGTTATCAGCACATATACAGTATATAAAGACCGTTATCAACACATATACAGTATATAGAGACCGTTATCAACACATATACAGTATATAGAGACCGCTATCAGCACATATACAGTATATAGAGACCGTTATCAACACATATACAGTGTATAGAGACCGTTATCAACACATATACAGTATATAGAGACTGTTATCAACACATATATAGTATATAGAGACCGTTATCAACACATATACAGTATATAGAGACCGTTATCAACACATATACAGTATATAGAGACCGTTATCAACACATGTGCAGTATATAGAGACCGTTATCAACACATATACAGTATATAGAGACCGTTATCAACACATATACAGTATATAGAGACCGTTATCAACACATATACAGTATATAGAGACCATTATCAACACATATACAGTATATAGAGACCGTTATCAACACATATACAGTATATAGAGACTGTTATCAACACATATACAGTATATAGAGACTGTTATCAACACATATACAGTATATAGAGACCGTTATCAACACATATACAGTATATAGAGACCGTTATCAACACATATACAGTATATAGAGACTGTTATCAACACATATACAGTATATATAGACCGTTATCAACACATATACAGTATATAGAGACTGTTATCAACACATATACAGTATATAGAGGCCGTTATCAACACATATACAGTATATAGAGACTGTTATCAACACATATACAGTATATAGAGGCCGTTATCAACACATATACAGTATATAGAGACCGTTATCAACACATATACAGTATATAGAGACTGTTATCAACACATATACAGTATATAGAGACCGTTATCAACACATATACAGTATAGACCGTTATCAACACATATACAGTATATAGAGGCCGTTATCAACACATATACAGTATATAGAGGCCGTTATCAACACATATACAGTATATAGAGACCGTTATCAACACATATACAGTATATAGAGGCCGTTATCAACACATATACAGTATATGGAGGCCGTTATCAACACATATACAGTATATAGAGACCGTTATCAACACATATACAGTATATAGAGACCGTTATCATCACATATACAGTATATAGAGACCGTTATCAACACATATACAGTATATAGAGACCGTTATCAACACATATACAGTATATAGAGACCGTTATCAACACATATACAGTATATAGAGACCGTTATCAACACATATACAGTATATAGAGACCGTTATCAACACATATACAGTATATAGAGGCCGTTATCAACACGTATACAGTATATAGAGACCGTTATCAACACATATACAGTATATAGAGACCGTTATCATCACATATACAGTATATAGAGACTGTTATCAACACATATACAGTATATAGAGACCGTTATCAACACATATACAGTATATAGAGGCCGTTATCAACACATATACAGTATATAGAGGCCGTTATCAACACATATACAGTATATAGAGACTGTTATCAACACATATACAGTATATAGAGACCGTTATCAACACATATACAGTATATAGAGACCGTTATCAACACATATACAGTATATAGAGACCGTTATCAGCACATATACAGTATATAAAGACCGTTATCAACACATATACAGTATATAGAGACCGTTATCAACACATATACAGTATATAGAGACCGCTATCAGCACATATACAGTATATAGAGACCGTTATCAACACATATACAGTGTATAGAGACCGTTATCAACACATATACAGTATATAGAGACTGTTATCAACACATATATAGTATATAGAGACCGTTATCAACACATATACAGTATATAGAGACCGTTATCAACACATATACAGTATATAGAGACCGTTATCAACACATGTGCAGTATATAGAGACCGTTATCAACACATATACAGTATATAGAGACCGTTATCAACACATATACAGTATATAGAGACCGTTATCAACACATATACAGTATATAGAGACCATTATCAACACATATACAGTATATAGAGACCGTTATCAACACATATACAGTATATAGAGACCATTATCAACACATATACAGTATATAGAGACCGTTATCAACACATATACAGTATATAGAGACTGTTATCAACACATATACAGTATATAGAGACCGTTATCAACACATATACAGTATAGACCGTTATCAACACATATACAGTATATATAGACTGTTATCAACACATATACAGTATATAGAGACCGTTATCAACACATATACAGTATATAGAGACTGTTATCAACACATATACAGTATATAGAGACTGTTATCAACACATATACAGTATATAGAGACTGTTATCAACACATATACAGTATATAGAGACTGTTATCAACACATATACAGTATATAGAGACCGTTATCAACACATATACAGTATATAGAGACCGTTATCAACACATATACAGTATAGACCGTTATCAACACATATACAGTATATAGAGACTGTTATCAACACATATACAGTATATAGAGACCGTTATCAACACATATACAGTATATAGAGACCATTATCAACACATATACAGTATATAGAGACTGTTATCAACACATATACAGTATATAGAGACTGTTATCAACACATATACAGTATATAGAGACCATTATCAACACATATACAGTATATAGAGACTGTTATCCACACATATACAGTATATAGAGACCATTATCAACACATATACAGTATATAGAGACTGTTATCAACACATATACAGTATATAGAGACCGTTATCAACACATATACAGTATATAGAGACCATTATCAACACATATACAGTATATAGAGACTGTTATCAACACATATACAGTATATAGAGACCGTTATCAACACATATACAGTGTATAGAGACCGTTATCAACACATATACAGTATATAGAGACTGTTATCAACACATATATAGTATATAGAGACCGTTATCAACACATATACAGTATATAGAGACCGTTATCAACACATATACAGTATATAGAGACCGTTATCAACACATGTGCAGTATATAGAGACCGTTATCAACACATATACAGTATATAGAGACCGTTATCAACACATATACAGTATATAGAGACCGTTATCAACACATATACAGTATATAGAGACCATTATCAACACATATACAGTATATAGAGACCGTTATCAACACATATACAGTATATAGAGACCATTATCAACACATATACAGTATATAGAGACCGTTATCAACACATATACAGTATATAGAGACTGTTATCAACACATATACAGTATATAGAGACCGTTATCAACACATATACAGTATAGACCGTTATCAACACATATACAGTATATATAGACTGTTATCAACACATATACAGTATATAGAGACCGTTATCAACACATATACAGTATATAGAGACTGTTATCAACACATATACAGTATATAGAGACTGTTATCAACACATATACAGTATATAGAGACTGTTATCAACACATATACAGTATATAGAGACTGTTATCAACACATATACAGTATATAGAGACCGTTATCAACACATATACAGTATATAGAGACCGTTATCAACACATATACAGTATAGACCGTTATCAACACATATACAGTATATAGAGACTGTTATCAACACATATACAGTATATAGAGACCGTTATCAACACATATACAGTATATAGAGACCATTATCAACACATATACAGTATATAGAGACTGTTATCAACACATATACAGTATATAGAGACTGTTATCAACACATATACAGTATATAGAGACCATTATCAACACATATACAGTATATAGAGACTGTTATCAACACATATACAGTATATAGAGACCATTATCAACACATATACAGTATATAGAGACTGTTATCAACACATATACAGTATATAGAGACCGTTATCAACACATATACAGTATATAGAGACCATTATCAACACATATACAGTATATAGAGACTGTTATCAACACATATACAGTATATAGAGACTGTTATCAACACATATACAGTATATAGAGACCATTATCAACACATATACAGTATATAGAGACTGTTATCAACACATATACAGTATATAGAGACCATTATCAACACATATACAGTATATAGAGACCGTTATCAGCACATATACAGTATATAGAGACCATTATCAACACATATACAGTATATAGAGACCGTTATCAACACATATACAGTATATAGAGACCGTTATCAACACATATACAGTATATAGAGACCGTTATCAACACATATACAGTATATAGAGACTGTTATCAACACATATACAGTATATAGAGACCATTATCAACACATATACAGTATATAGAGACTGTTATCAACACATATACAGTATATAGAGACTGTTATCAACACATATACAGTATATAGAGACCATTATCAACACATATACAGTATATAGAGACCGTTATCAACACATATACAGTATATAGAGACCGCTATCAGCACATATACAGTATATAAAGACTGTTATCAACACATATACAGTATATAGAGACTGTTATCAACACATATACAGTATATAAAGACCGTTATCAACACATATACAGTATATAGAGACCGTTATCAACACATATACAGTATATAGAGACTGTTATCAACACATATACAGTATATAGAGACCGTTATCAACACATATACAGTATATAGAGACCGTTATCAACACATATACAGTATATAGAGACTGTTATCAACACATATACAGTATATAGAGACCATTATCAACACATATACAGTATATAGAGACTGTTATCAACACATATACAGTATATAGAGACTGTTATCAACACATATACAGTATATAGAGACTGTTATCAACACATATACAGTATATAGAGACTGTTATCAACACATATACAGTATATAGAGACCGTTATCAACACATATACAGTATATAGAGACCGTTATCAACACATATACAGTATATAGAGACCGTTATCATCACATATACAGTATATAGAGACCGTTATCAACACATATACATTATATAGAGACTGTTATCAACACATATACAGTATATAGAGACCGTTATCATCACATATACAGTATATAGAGACCGCTATCAGCACATATACATTATATAGAGACTGTTATCAACACATATACAGTATATAGAGACCGTTATCATCACATATACAGTATATAGAGACCGCTATCAGCACATATACATTATATAGAGACCATTATCAACACATATACAGTATATAGAGACTGTTATCAACACATATACAGTATATAAAGACCGTTATCAACACATATACAGTATATAGAGACTGTTATCAACACATATACAGTATATAGAGACTGTTATCAACACATATACAGTATATAGAGACCGTTATCAACACATATACAGTATATAGAGACCGTTATCAACACATATACAGTATATAGAGACCGCTATCAACACATATACAGTATATAGAGGCCGTTATCAACACATATACAGTATATAGAGACCGTTATCAACACATATACAGTATATAGAGACCGCTATCAACACATATACAGTATAGACCGTTATCAACACATATACAGTATATAGAGACCGCTATCAGCACATATACATTATATAGAGACCATTATCAACACATATACAGTATATAGAGACCGTTATCAACACATATACAGTATATAGAGACCGTTATCAACACATATACAGTATATAGAGACCATTATCAACACATATACAGTATATAGAGACTGTTATCAACACATATACAGTATATAGAGACCGTTATCAACACATATACAGTATATAGAGACCGTTATCAACACATATACAGTATATAGAGACTGTTATCAACACATATACAGTATATAGAGACTGTTATCAACACATATACAGTATATAGAGACCGTTATCAACACATATACAGTATATAGAGACTGTTATCAACACATATACAGTATATAGAGACCGCTATCAGCACATATACAGTATATAGAGACCGCTATCAACACATATACAGTATATAGAGACCGTTATCAACACATATACAGTATATAGAGACCGTTATCAACACATATACAGTATATAGAGACTGTTATCAACACATATACAGTATATAGAGACCGCTATCAGCACATATACAGTATATAGAGACCATTATCAACACATATACAGTATATAGAGGCCGTTATCAACACATATACAGTATATAGAGACCGTTATCAACACATATACAGTATATAGAGACCGTTATCATCACATATACAGTATATAGAGACCGCTATCAGCACATATACAGTATATAGAGACTGTTATCAACACATATACAGTATATAGAGACCGTTATCAACACATATACAGTATATAGAGACCGTTATCAACACATATACAGTATATAGAGGCCGTTATCAACACATATACAGTATATAGAGACTGTTATCAACACATATACAGTATATAGAGACCATTATCAACACATATACAGTATATAGAGACCGTTATCAACACATATACAGTATATAGAGGCCGTTATCAACACATATACAGTATATAGAGACTGTTATCAGCACATATACAGTATATAGAGACCGTTATCAACACATATACAGTATATAGAGACCATTATCAACACATATACAGTATATAGAGACCGTTATCAACACATATACAGTATATAGAGACCGTTATCAACACATATACAGTATATAGAGGCCGTTATCAACACATATACAGTATATAGAGACCATTATCAACACATATACAGTATATAGAGACCGTTATCAACACATATACAGTATATAGAGACCGTTATCAACACATATACATTATATAGAGACCGTTATCAACACATATACAGTATATAGAGACCGTTATCAACACATATACAGTATATAGAGACCGTTATCAACACATATACAGTAAATAGAGACTGTTATCAACACATATACAGTATATAGAGACCGTTATCAACACATATACAGTATATAGAGACTGTTATCAACACATATACAGTATATAGAGACTGTTATCAACACATATACAGTATATAGAGACTGTTATCAACACATATACAGTATATAGAGACTGTTATCAACACATATACAGTATATAGAGACTGTTATCAACACATATACAGTATATAGAGACCGTCATCAACACATATACAGTATATAGAGACCGTTATCAACACATATACAGTATTTAGAGACCGCTATCAACACATATACAGTATATAGAGACTGTTATCAACACATATACAGTATATAGAGACTGTTATCAACACATATACAGTATATAGAGACCGTTATCAACACATATACAGTATATAGAGACCGTTATCAACACATATACAGTATATAGAGACTGTTATCAACACATATACAGTATATAGAGACCGTTATCAACACATATACAGTATATAGAGACTGTTATCAACACATATACAGTATATAGAGGCCGTTATCAACACATATACAGTATATAGAGACTGTTATCAACACATATACAGTATATAGAGGCCGTTATCAACACATATACAGTATATAGAGACCGTTATCAACACATATACAGTATATAGAGACTGTTATCAACACATATACAGTATATAGAGACCGTTATCAACACATATACAGTATAGACCGTTATCAACACATATACAGTATATAGAGGCCGTTATCAACACATATACAGTATATAGAGGCCGTTATCAACACATATACAGTATATAGAGACCGTTATCAACACATATACAGTATATAGAGGCCGTTATCAACACATATACAGTATATGGAGGCCGTTATCAACACATATACAGTATATAGAGACCGTTATCAACACATATACAGTATATAGAGACCGTTATCATCACATATACAGTATATAGAGACCGTTATCAACACATATACAGTATATAGAGACCGTTATCAACACATATACAGTATATAGAGACCGTTATCAACACATATACAGTATATAGAGACCGTTATCAACACATATACAGTATATAGAGACCGTTATCAACACATATACAGTATATAGAGGCCGTTATCAACACATATACAGTATATAGAGACCGTTATCAACACATATACAGTATATAGAGACCGTTATCATCACATATACAGTATATAGAGACTGTTATCAACACATATACAGTATATAGAGACCGTTATCAACACATATACAGTATATAGAGGCCGTTATCAACACATATACAGTATATAGAGGCCGTTATCAACACATATACAGTATATAGAGACTGTTATCAACACATATACAGTATATAGAGACCGTTATCAACACATATACAGTATATAGAGACCGTTATCAACACATATACAGTATATAGAGACCGTTATCAGCACATATACAGTATATAAAGACCGTTATCAACACATATACAGTATATAGAGACCGTTATCAACACATATACAGTATATAGAGACCGCTATCAGCACATATACAGTATATAGAGACCGTTATCAACACATATACAGTGTATAGAGACCGTTATCAACACATATACAGTATATAGAGACTGTTATCAACACATATATAGTATATAGAGACCGTTATCAACACATATACAGTATATAGAGACCGTTATCAACACATATACAGTATATAGAGACCGTTATCAACACATGTGCAGTATATAGAGACCGTTATCAACACATATACAGTATATAGAGACCGTTATCAACACATATACAGTATATAGAGACCGTTATCAACACATATACAGTATATAGAGACCATTATCAACACATATACAGTATATAGAGACCGTTATCAACACATATACAGTATATAGAGACTGTTATCAACACATATACAGTATATAGAGACTGTTATCAACACATATACAGTATATAGAGACCGTTATCAACACATATACAGTATATAGAGACCGTTATCAACACATATACAGTATATAGAGACTGTTATCAACACATATACAGTATATAGAGACCGTTATCAACACATATACAGTATATAGAGACTGTTATCAACACATATACAGTATATAGAGGCCGTTATCAACACATATACAGTATATAGAGACTGTTATCAACACATATACAGTATATAGAGGCCGTTATCAACACATATACAGTATATAGAGACCGTTATCAACACATATACAGTATATAGAGACTGTTATCAACACATATACAGTATATAGAGACCGTTATCAACACATATACAGTATAGACCGTTATCAACACATATACAGTATATAGAGGCCGTTATCAACACATATACAGTATATAGAGGCCGTTATCAACACATATACAGTATATAGAGACCGTTATCAACACATATACAGTATATAGAGGCCGTTATCAACACATATACAGTATATGGAGGCCGTTATCAACACATATACAGTATATAGAGACCGTTATCAACACATATACAGTATATAGAGACCGTTATCATCACATATACAGTATATAGAGACCGTTATCAACACATATACAGTATATAGAGACCGTTATCAACACATATACAGTATATAGAGACCGTTATCAACACATATACAGTATATAGAGACCGTTATCAACACATATACAGTATATAGAGACCGTTATCAACACATATACAGTATATAGAGGCCGTTATCAACACGTATACAGTATATAGAGACCGTTATCAACACATATACAGTATATAGAGACCGTTATCATCACATATACAGTATATAGAGACTGTTATCAACACATATACAGTATATAGAGACCGTTATCAACACATATACAGTATATAGAGGCCGTTATCAACACATATACAGTATATAGAGGCCGTTATCAACACATATACAGTATATAGAGACTGTTATCAACACATATACAGTATATAGAGACCGTTATCAACACATATACAGTATATAGAGACCGTTATCAACACATATACAGTATATAGAGACCGTTATCAGCACATATACAGTATATAAAGACCGTTATCAACACATATACAGTATATAGAGACCGTTATCAACACATATACAGTATATAGAGACCGCTATCAGCACATATACAGTATATAGAGACCGTTATCAACACATATACAGTGTATAGAGACCGTTATCAACACATATACAGTATATAGAGACTGTTATCAACACATATATAGTATATAGAGACCGTTATCAACACATATACAGTATATAGAGACCGTTATCAACACATATACAGTATATAGAGACCGTTATCAACACATGTGCAGTATATAGAGACCGTTATCAACACATATACAGTATATAGAGACCGTTATCAACACATATACAGTATATAGAGACCGTTATCAACACATATACAGTATATAGAGACCATTATCAACACATATACAGTATATAGAGACCGTTATCAACACATATACAGTATATAGAGACCATTATCAACACATATACAGTATATAGAGACCGTTATCAACACATATACAGTATATAGAGACTGTTATCAACACATATACAGTATATAGAGACCGTTATCAACACATATACAGTATAGACCGTTATCAACACATATACAGTATATATAGACTGTTATCAACACATATACAGTATATAGAGACCGTTATCAACACATATACAGTATATAGAGACTGTTATCAACACATATACAGTATATAGAGACTGTTATCAACACATATACAGTATATAGAGACTGTTATCAACACATATACAGTATATAGAGACTGTTATCAACACATATACAGTATATAGAGACCGTTATCAACACATATACAGTATATAGAGACCGTTATCAACACATATACAGTATAGACCGTTATCAACACATATACAGTATATAGAGACTGTTATCAACACATATACAGTATATAGAGACCGTTATCAACACATATACAGTATATAGAGACCATTATCAACACATATACAGTATATAGAGACTGTTATCAACACATATACAGTATATAGAGACTGTTATCAACACATATACAGTATATAGAGACCATTATCAACACATATACAGTATATAGAGACTGTTATCCACACATATACAGTATATAGAGACCATTATCAACACATATACAGTATATAGAGACTGTTATCAACACATATACAGTATATAGAGACCGTTATCAACACATATACAGTATATAGAGACCATTATCAACACATATACAGTATATAGAGACTGTTATCAACACATATACAGTATATAGAGACCGTTATCAACACATATACAGTGTATAGAGACCGTTATCAACACATATACAGTATATAGAGACTGTTATCAACACATATATAGTATATAGAGACCGTTATCAACACATATACAGTATATAGAGACCGTTATCAACACATATACAGTATATAGAGACCGTTATCAACACATGTGCAGTATATAGAGACCGTTATCAACACATATACAGTATATAGAGACCGTTATCAACACATATACAGTATATAGAGACCGTTATCAACACATATACAGTATATAGAGACCATTATCAACACATATACAGTATATAGAGACCGTTATCAACACATATACAGTATATAGAGACCATTATCAACACATATACAGTATATAGAGACCGTTATCAACACATATACAGTATATAGAGACTGTTATCAACACATATACAGTATATAGAGACCGTTATCAACACATATACAGTATAGACCGTTATCAACACATATACAGTATATATAGACTGTTATCAACACATATACAGTATATAGAGACCGTTATCAACACATATACAGTATATAGAGACTGTTATCAACACATATACAGTATATAGAGACTGTTATCAACACATATACAGTATATAGAGACTGTTATCAACACATATACAGTATATAGAGACTGTTATCAACACATATACAGTATATAGAGACCGTTATCAACACATATACAGTATATAGAGACCGTTATCAACACATATACAGTATAGACCGTTATCAACACATATACAGTATATAGAGACTGTTATCAACACATATACAGTATATAGAGACCGTTATCAACACATATACAGTATATAGAGACCATTATCAACACATATACAGTATATAGAGACTGTTATCAACACATATACAGTATATAGAGACTGTTATCAACACATATACAGTATATAGAGACCATTATCAACACATATACAGTATATAGAGACTGTTATCAACACATATACAGTATATAGAGACCATTATCAACACATATACAGTATATAGAGACTGTTATCAACACATATACAGTATATAGAGACCGTTATCAACACATATACAGTATATAGAGACCATTATCAACACATATACAGTATATAGAGACTGTTATCAACACATATACAGTATATAGAGACTGTTATCAACACATATACAGTATATAGAGACCATTATCAACACATATACAGTATATAGAGACTGTTATCAACACATATACAGTATATAGAGACCATTATCAACACATATACAGTATATAGAG
>NW_028158531.1:22500-25000 GCF_964263955.1 Coregonus lavaretus | reverse complement strand
AGGGAGCTGAAAGTCCGTATTGCCCAGCGACAGCCCCGAAACCTGAAGGATCTGGAGAAGGTCTGTATGGAGGAGTGGGCCAAAATCCCTGCTGCTGTGTGTGCAAACCTGGTCAAGACCTACAGGAAACGTATGATCTCTGTAATTGCAAACAAAGGTTTCTGTACCAAATATTAAGTTCTGCTTTTCTGATGTATCAAATACTTATGTCATGCAATAAAATGCAAATTAATTACTTAAAAATCATACAATGTGATTTTCTGGAATTTTGTTTTAGATTCCGTCTCTCACAGTTGAAGTGTACCTATGATAAAAATTACAGATCTCTACATGCTTTGTAAGTAGGAAAACCTGCAAAATCGGCAGTGTATCAAATACTTGTTCTCCCCACTCTATGTGCAGACTGGTTTCTTATGAGAGGGTAAAGCAGCAAGCTTCTCTCTTAACCCTGTCTGAGTGACCAGTCTGAATACAGCCCTGAGGTCTCTCTCTCTGTTAACCCTGTCTGAGTGACCAGTCTGAATACAGCCCTGAGGTTAACCCTGTCTGAGTGACCAGTCTGAATACAGCCCTGGGGTCTCTCTCTCTGTTAACCCTGTCTGAGTGACCAGTCTGAATACAGCCCTGAGGTCTCTCTCTCTGTTAACCCTGTCTGAGTGACCAGTCTGAATACAGCCCTGAGGTCTCTCTCTCTGTTAACCCTGTCTGAGTGACCAGTCTGAATACAGCCCCGAGGTCTCTCTCTCTGTTAACCCTGTCTGAGTGACCAGTCTGAATACAGCCCCGAGGTCTCTCTCTCTGTTAACCCTGTCTGAGTGACCAGTCTGAATACAGCCCTGAGGTTAACCCTGTCTGAGTGACCAGTCTGAATACAGCCCCGAGGTCTCTCTCTCTGTTAACCCTGTCTGAGTGACCAGTCTGAATACAGCCCTGAGGTCTCTCTCTCTGTTAATCCTGTCTGAGTGACCAGTCTGAATACAGCCCTGAGGTTAACCCTGTCTGAGTGACCAGTCTGAATACAGCCCTGAGGTCTCTCTCTCTGTTAACCCTGTCTGAGTGACCAGTCTGAATACAGCCCTGAGGTCTCTCTCTCTGTTAACCCTGTCTGAGTGACCAGTCTGAATACAGCCCTGAGGTCTCTCTCTCTGTTAATCCTGTCTGAGTGACCAGTCTGAATACAGCCCTGAGGTTAACCCTGTCTGAGTGACCAGTCTGAATACAGCCCTGAGGTCTCTCTCTCTGTTAACCCTGTCTGAGTGACCAGTCTGAATACAGCCCTGAGGTCTCTCTCTCTGTTAACCCTGTCTGAGTGACCAGTCTGAATACAGCCCTGAGGTTAACCCTGTCTGAGTGACCAGTCTGAATACAGCCCTGGGGTCTCTCTCTCTCTGTTAACCCTGTCTGAGTGACCAGTCTGAATACAGCCCTGAGGTTAACCCTGTCTGAGTGACCAGTCTGAATACAGCCCTGAGGTTAACCCTGTCTGAGTGACCAGTCTGAATACAGCCCTGGGGTCTCTCTCTCTCTGTTAACCCTGTCTGAGTGACCAGTCTGAATACAGCCCTGAGGTTAACCCTGTCTGAGTGACCAGTCTGAATACAGCCCTGAGGTCTCTCTCTCTGTTAACCCTGTCTGAGTGACCAGTCTGAATACAGCCCTGGGGTCTCTCTCTCTGTTAACCCTGTCTGAGTGACCAGTCTGAATACAGCCCTGAGGTCTCTCTCTCTGTTAACCCTGTCTGAGTGACCAGTCTGAATACAGCCCTGAGGTCTCTCTCTCTGTTAACCCTGTCTGAGTGACCAGTCTGAATACAGCCCTGAGGTCTCTCTCTTAACCCTTTTGAGTCTTTGCTTTCGTTCCAATATCCACACTAGCATACTACTTAGAATACACGCCCAATACATTACTCCATTAAGTAGTATAGTAGCTATTCCTACTAAATATCTAATATTCCTACCAGCGCTGACTTTGCTGTAGTGAGGAAAAATGTACTTACTATGACTGTGGTAGTGTATGTGGTTGTCCCACCTAGCTATCTTAAGATAAATGCACTCTCTTATCTCTGGATAAGAGCGTCTGCTAAATGTCTAACATGTAGATGTAAATGTGTGATGGATATTGTAATAGAACGGAATGATACTCAAAGGTCAACGATCGGCTCCTGTTGATGTTGTAATGTAATGTGTTGTTGTTCTGGCAGGGTTCTCCTGGAGAGCGGGGAGCTGCCGGTCCCGGAGGTCCCATCGGTCTATCAGGACGCACCGGACCCCAGGGAGGCCCTGGTCCAGCCGGAGAGAAGGGAGGCCCGGTGAGTACACACCGTCCTTAGACTTTATTCAAGGCTTTTTTTCATTCCTGTGTCAAGTAATGTTTTAATCACAAAATGTAAATCATGAAAATAAATCAATAACCGTGTGTGTATTGTAACTGTTTGTTGACTGTGGCTGTGTCCCCTACTATCTATCTGTCTCCAGGGAGAGAAAGGTCCCATGGGACCAGC
>NW_028158531.1:15000-17500 GCF_964263955.1 Coregonus lavaretus | reverse complement strand
TATACATAACATATATTACTAAAGGATGAATATGCATCACAGATATTACTAAAGTGTGAATATACATCACAGATATTACTAAAGGATGAATATACATCACATATATTACTAAAGGATGAATATACATCACAGATATTACTAAAGGCTGAATATACATAACAGATATTACTAAAGGATAAATATTCTTCACAGATATTACTAAAGGATAAATATTCATCACATATATTACTAAAGGATAAATATTCATCACAGATATTACTAAAGGATAAATATTCATCACAGATATTACTAAAGGATAAATATTCATCACAGATATTACTAAATGATAAATATTCATCACAGATATTACTAAAGGATAAATATTAATCACAGATATTACTAAAGGATGAATATTCATCACAAATATTACTAAAGGCTGAATATACATCACATATATTACTAAATGATGAATATACATCCCAGATATTACTAAAGGATGAATATACATCACATATATTACTAAATGATGAATATACATCCCAGATATTACTAAAGGATGGATATTCATCACATATATTACTAAAGGATGAATATTCATCACATATATTACTAAAGGATGAATATACATCACATATATTACTAAAGGATGAATGTACATCACATATATTACTAAATGATGAATATACATCCCAGATATTACTAAATGATGAATATTCATCACATATATTACTAAAGGATGAATATTCATCACAGATATTACTAAAGGCTGAATATACATAACAGATATTACTAAATTATGAATATACATCCCAGATATTACTAAAGTGTGAATATACATCACAGATATTACTAAAGGATGAATATACATCACATATATTACTAAAGGATGAATATATGTCACAGATATTACTAAAGGCTGAATATACATAACAGATATTACTAAAGGATGAATATGCATCACAGATATTACTAAAGTGTGAATATACATCACATATATTACTAAAGGATGAATATACATCACATATATTACTAAAGGATAAATATTCATCACAGATATTACTAAAGGATAAATATTCATCACAGATATTACTAAAGGATAAATATTCTTCACAGATATTACTAAAGGATAAATATTCATTACAGATATTACTAAAGGATAAATATTCATCACAGATATTACTAAAGGATAAATATTCATCACAGATATTACTAAAGGATAAATATTCATCACAGATATTACTAAATGATAAATATTCATCACAGATATTACTAAAGGATAAATATTAATCACAGATATTACTAAAGGATGAATATTCATCACAAATATTACTAAAGGATGAATATTCATCACATATATTACTAAAGGATGAATATTCATCACAGATATTACTCTATGTTCAAAACAAGCATTGCTGAGGTTTCAGCTACAGACATTTCTCTGGGTAACCTTTTATTGCAGTGGGCTAAATCAGGGTCACACAGAGTGTTTCTTGGTCTTAAACAAATCTACTTTGAAACAAAAGTATACACCTCACACACATGGTTATGGGCTTAAAACAAAGAAGAAACCTGCACCATGTCAGATATAGAGTTGAAATGTGTTCAATTGTGAGTTTGCATCCCAACATTACACTTTATATACATCACAGAAGACTGAGATATAACAAAACCGTTTGACATTGAAACACCAGATTTTTGGGCTGTTTAAAAAAAAGATATAATGTTGATTAATTCTATAAATGAGTAACATTCCATCCATGAGGCCACTAGGTCATTTGACTGCAGGAAAGGACTACGGTGTTAAAGCTCAGAAAGATCAGCAACACCAAATCCTAAAATGCACAGAGACCTGTAAGACACAGATCTGTAACGGAGCTGTCTGGAGACTACAGAGTACCGAGAAGAGAGCTACAGTTAGTCTTAGGGAGTCGTTACCTAAATACTTACTACTCCCTTTGCCAGCTTGTTCTTGAAAATGCAACCTTGTCTCAAATCCCTACATGATTTATCAATCCTGCAGTAGCCTTTACACTACACTCACAAGCCACACTCCACAGTCTTCCATTTACTGTGCTGTTGTTCTGGCCAAGCAGAGCGGCCTCCCGAGTGCCGCAGCGGTCTAAGGCACTGCATCTCAGTGCTCGAGGCGTCACTACAGACCCCCCTGGTTCGATTCGATTCCAGGCTGTATCACAACCGGCCGTGATTGGGAGTCCCATAGGGCGGCGCACAATTGGCCCAGCGTCGTCCGGGTTTGGCCGGTGTAGGCCGTCATTGTAAATAAGAATTTGTTCTTAACTGACTTGCCTAGTTAAAAAAAAAAAAAAGCAGGACTATCGTGCGTCCCAAATGACACCCTATTCCCTTTATAGTGCATAGGCTTCTGGTCAAAAGTAGTGCACTACATACTGTAGGTAACCTACACTCAGATCTCATCAGATCAGATCCATTGCGTAGTTCACATATTCCAAGTTACTCTACGTCTGCCTGTTCCAGCCCCAATGTCCCAGAACATAACAGA
>NW_028158531.1:7500-10000 GCF_964263955.1 Coregonus lavaretus | reverse complement strand
TCGATCCTCTGACTTGGTCCCTCACTGCTGATGACTCACAGCTTAGCCTAAAGACAGGGCATTCTCTTAACACATCATCATTATCACAGTCATGGTTAGACAGTATCAGCTCTGAACTTTTCATCACAACAACAGCGGGACGTTAGGTTCCTTTTAGGAGAGAAGAAGATGGTGGTATATAATAACCTGGTCCCCAGATCTGTTTGTGCTGTTTTGCCAACTCCTATTGTCAGCGTCCTGTTGTAAAGAGAGCACAAACAGATCTGGGACCAGGCTATGTACAGTATATCCTATTACCTGTTTTGACAAAGCTACATGGTACCACTTAGCTTGGTCCCTCACTGCTGGGGCCAACCCTTCTAGCCTGGCTGGTCCCTCACTGCTGGGGTCCAACTCTTCTAGCCTGGCTGGTCCCTCACTGCTGGGGTCCAACTCTTCTAGCCTGGCTGGTCCCTCACTGCTGGGGTCCAACTCTTCTAGCCTGGCTGGTCCCTCACTGCTGGGGTCCAACTCTTCTAGCCTGGCTGGTCCCTCACTGCTGGGGTCCAACTCTTCTAGCCTGGCTGGTCCCTCACTGCTGGGGTCCAACTCTTCTAGCCTGGCTGGTCCCTCACTGCTGGGGTCCAACTCTTCTAGCCTGGCTGGTCCCTCACTGCTGGGGTCCAACTCTTCTAGCCTGGCTGGTCCCTCACTGCTGGGGTCCAACTCTTCTAGCCTGGCTGGTCCCTCACTGCTGGGGTCCAACTCTTCTAGCCTGGCTGGTCCCTCACTGCTGGGGTCCAACTCTTCTAGCCTGGCTGGTCCCTCACTGTACCATGGTTTTGCCTGCATAGGAAATTCTTGGGTGGGCTGCCCGAATGTCAACTCTTCTATCAAGCCATATTTTATAATTGATCATTGTCCAGCAGAGCATTTGGTTATGATAATTGATTATCCCTTCCCCTCTCAAAAAGATGGGGATATTAGGATCAATATCGTAGATCACAGCTATATCCCACTGGGCAAAAACTGGTTGAACCAACTTTGTTTCCATGTCCTTTCAACAAAATAATTCAATGTAATGTCGTTTAATCAACGTGGAAAACTGATTAAATTAGCAAAAAGTCATCAACTTATTATTTTTTTTACCAAACTTTTAACCTAAATCATGGTGAAATGTTTTGTTGATTTCACATTGAATTTATGTCAGTTGACAACTCAACCAAATGTAAATCAAAACTAGATGTTGAACTGACGTCTGTGCCCAGTGGGATGTTCTACCCACCGGGAGCACATTAAATTCATATCAGAGCATTGATCATTGATCGTTGGCTATGCTCTGGTGTTTTGCGGCTGTAGTAGAGCCTTGTCAGGTTTAATCATAACACTACAGTGCACTAGTCACGAGTAGGACTCTCTGGCTGAGTCCCAAATAGCACCCTATTTCCCCATTTAGTGAATTACCTTTGACTAGGGCCCATAGGGTTCTGGTCAAAAGTTGTGCACTATATAGGGAGTAGGGAATAGGGTGCCGTTTTGGACACAGCCCTCTCTCCTCATTTTACATTTTAGTCATTTTAGCAGACGCTCTTATCCAGAGCGACTTACAGTTAAGTGAGTGCATACATTTTCATACTGCCCCCCCCCCCCCCCCGTGGGAATCCAACCCACAACCCTGGCGTTGCAATCGCCATGCTCTACCAACTGAGCTACATCCCTGCCGGCCATTCCCTCCCCTACCCTGGACGACGCTGGCTAATTGTGCGCCGCCTCCTCCTCCTCTACTCTGCATCCATTAGGCCATACCAACATGGCTGTCTGCTCCTACAGATGCTTGCGAAAGTATTCACCCCCCTTTGGCATTTTTCCTATTTTGTTGCCTTACAACCTGGAATTAAAATTTATTTTTTTTGTAGGGGTTTGTATCATTTGATTTACACAACATGCCTACACCTTTGAAGATGCAAAATATTTTTGGGGGGTAAAACAAACAAGAAATAATACAAAAAAACTGAAAACTTGAGCGTGCATAACTATTCATCGCCCCAAAGTCAATACTTTGTAGAGCCACCTTTTGCAGCAATTACAGCTGCAAGTCTCTTGGGGTATGTCTCTATAAGCTTGGCACATCTAGCCACTGGGATTTGTGCCCATTCTTCAAGGCAAAACTGCTCCAGCTCCTTCAAGTTGGATGGGTTCCGCTGGTGTTCAGCAATCTTTAAGTCATACCACAGATTCTCAATTGGATTGAGGTCTGGGCTTTGACTAGGCCATTCCAAGACATTTAAATGTTTCCCCTTAAACCACTCGAGTGTTGCTTTAGCAGTATGCTTAGGGTCATTGTCCTGCTGGAAGGTGAACCCCCGTCCCAGTCTCAAATCTCTGGAAGACTGAAACAGGTTTCCCTCAAGAATTTCCCTGTATTTAGCACCATCCATCATTCCTTAAATTCTGACCAGTTTCCCAGTCCCTGCTGATGAAAAACATCCCCACAGCATGATGATGCCACCACCATGCTTCA
>NW_028158532.1:2500-21191 GCF_964263955.1 Coregonus lavaretus | reverse complement strand
CTGTTCTCTCTGCTACCGCACGGCAAGCGGTACCGGAGCGCCAAGTCTAGGTCCAAAAGGCTTCTCAACAGCTTCTACCCCCAAGCCATAAGACTCCTGAACAGCTAATCATGGCTACCCTGACTATTTGCACTGCCCCCCACCCCCACCCCATCTTTTTACTTTGCTGCTACTCTGTTAATTATTTATGCATAGTCACTTTAACTCTACCCACATGTACATATTACCTCAACTACCTCAACTAGCCGGTGCCCCCGCACATTGACTCTGCACCGGTACCCCCCTGTATATAGCCTCCCTACTGTTATTTTATTTTACGGTAATGTCTACACCTGATGTATTCGGTGCATGTGGCAAATAAAATTTGATTTGATTTGAAGGTCAGTCAATACAGAACATTTCAAGAACTTTGAACATTTTTTCAAGAGATCACCTAGCATGGATTTAGGACACAATTCAGACTTGAGATAAAGTTGACTTAACATTGACTTAAGTCCATATTTTATTGACTTATCTGAAGTCTGAATCAGGCCCTTACTGAATAGGCCGGGTACTGGTCTCATTCAACTCCGTCACAGCTTAGGCATCAGAGAGATCCTGTAGAGATTAAGGGTGCGTTCGTAAATTCACTCTGGCTATCTACTCTGATTTCAGAGCACTCTCGTCTGAGTGTGCCAGAGCGCAGAATAACTGACGAATTTACGAACGCTCAACATCCGTTTAATATGGCCGGTGTCAGTAAACGTTGGCAAAAAAGCGTAATTACAGCAGTGACTGTAACTGGCAACAATTTAATTACGCTTTTTTGCCGACTCGCATTGTTAGGGCGGAGACATGAGCATCTCGTCATTATATACAGATCTCTGGTTTCAGCCACTTGCGAATTGGAAAGGAAAGTTAGCGGGTACACAGTGTACTGTTAGGATGCTGGATTCGCCTAAAGTAAATTGATGTTTCGCCAAAATGATATAATTACTCCTGTCTAAATAAAATCATATAAAATATTTCACCAGGGAGCATGACTTAGCCACAGAGGGTCATTAGCTTCTCTTCTTTTTTTAAATAGCTGTGGATTGTTTCAAATCACAAGTGTGTAGGCCTATGTCTATTTAGGAAGCCCGCAATTTGGGTAGTGCTCGTAGCAATAGGTCTAGCTGATTGAGTTGCGGCTGTCAGTGATAAGCATCTAAAATATGTGTGAAGATAATGTGTCTTGAGTTTGGTTTAAAATGTTGCAACAAGATCCAGAATGCATGCACTCAGCTCTCCAGAATGCGCTCAGTTGTCTCCCGCCAATTCTTGCGCATTCATTGTTTCATTGTGTGAATTGTTTGCTCTTTGATTGCTTATTTTGATCAATTCCCCATTACATATGTCACTAGTAGGCCTAGTAAATGTACCATTAATCCCCTGTCATTTACATTAATTGATGTTAATGTATATATTAATTACAGTAATTTACCGTTCTCACTCTCGGACTGTAAACCTTGTTTGCTGGAGTTCACAACCTGCTACAGTTGTGAGAAACATGTTTTGGTTTATTTCATAACCATTACGAGTTTAGTCAAATGTAAATGTAAATGTTTGGAGTGCTCCATGTGAGCAATGAGCATGTTTCTGGTTTATCTGTCCTGGTAACGCTTAGGGAGCACATGCGCCTGAGCGCGCACAGAAGTAGGCCTGGCTTCTGATTGTCATAACTCACCACATCCACCACTAATAAGCTGAGCTTCTCAGTCATTTTTTCTTCACCTCACACAGTAGGTCAACGAAGTCCGTTTTTTTTGTATATATATACACTATCAGTCAAAAGTTTGGACACACCTACTCATTCAAATTTAGTAAAAAAATGTTTACTGTGTAGTTCTGGGCTGATTCCTCACCGTTCTCATGATCATTGCAACTCCACGAGGTGAGATCTTATATGGAGCCCCAGGCCGAGGGAGATTGACAGTTATTTTGTGTTTCTTCCATTTGCGAATAATCGCACCAACTGTTATCACCTTCTCACCAAGCTGCTTTGCGATGGTCTTGTAGCCCATTCCAGCCTTGTGTAGGTCTACAATCTTGTCCCTGACATCCTTGGAGAGCTCTTTGGTCTTGGCCATGGTGGAGAGTTTGGAATCTGATTGATTGATTGCTTCTGTGGACGGGTGTCTTTTATACCGGTAACAAACTGAGATTAGGAGCACTCCCTTTAAGAGTGTGCTCCTAATCTCAGCTCGTTACCTGTATAAAAGACACCTGGGAGCCAGAAATCTTTCTGATTGAGAGGGGGTCAAATACACACCTGGTGATGCCGTACGGGTTGATGAATGCTCCATCAGTCTTCCAGTCCTTTGTGAACGAGGTGTTTCGGGACATGCTTGG
Source organism: Coregonus lavaretus (assembly GCF_964263955.1). Taxonomy (NCBI): domain Eukaryota; kingdom Metazoa; phylum Chordata; class Actinopteri; order Salmoniformes; family Salmonidae; genus Coregonus; species Coregonus lavaretus. The sequence continues at coordinate 18,821 of NW_028158532.1, read as the reverse complement.
TCGCGGTGTGGTGGTCTACATCGATGACATCCTGGTGTATTCCGCTACGCGTGCCGAGCATGTGTCCCTGGTTCGCAGAGTGCTAGGCCAACTGTTGGAGCATGACCTGTATGCCAAGGCAGAAAAGTGTCTGTTCTTCCAACAATCCGTCTCCTTCCTCAGATACCACATCACCACCTCAGGTGTGGAGATGGAGGGAGACCGCATTTCAGGCGTGCGTAATTGGTCGACTCCAACCACGGTAAAGGAGGTGCAGCACTTCATTGGCTTTGCCAATTACTATCAGAGGTTTATCCAGGGTTTTGGCAAGGTCGCAGCTCCCATCACCTCTCTGTTGAAGGGTGGGCCAACCTGGCTGCTGAGGCTGACAGGGCTTTCAGTAACCTGAGGGCTCTGTTCACCTCAGCCCCGGTACTGGCCCATCCAGATCCATCATTGCCGTTCGTAGTGGAGGCGGATGCGTCCGAGGTAGGGGAAGGCGCTGTCCTATCCCAACGCTTGCGCACGACACCCAAGCTCCGCCCCTGTGCCTTCTTCTCTAAGAAGCTCAGCCCGGCGGAGCAGAACTATGACGTTGGTGATCGGGAGCTGTTGGCTGTTGTCAGAGCCCTGACAGCTTGGAGGCACTGGCTCGAGGGGGCGAAACACCCTTTCCTCGTCTGGACTGACCACCGTAACCTGGAGTACATCCGGGCAGCAAGGAGGCTGAACCCTCGCCAGGCCAAGTGGGCCTTGTTCTTCACCCGGTTTGATTTCACGCTGTCCTATATACCAGGCATTAAGAGCGTGAAGGCAGACTCACTGTCACGGCTGTACGACACAGAGGAGAGGACCATTGACAACACCCCCATACTCCCGGCCTCCTGCATTGTGGCGCCGGTGGTGTGGGCGGTGGACGTGGACATAGAGCAGGCGTTACGTACAGAGCCATCTCCACCTCAGTGCCCAGCTGGGCTGCAGTACGTGCCATCTAGTGTTCGTGATCGTCTTATCTATTGGGCACACACGTCCCCCTCCTCTGGTCACCCAGGCATCGGTCGTACAGTGCACTGCCTGACCGGGAAGTACTGGTGGCCTACCTTGGCTAAGGACGTGAGGGTGTATATTTCCTTCTACTCGGTGTGCGCCCAGAGTAAGGTACCTAGGCACCTTCCAGTGGGTAAGTTACATCCCTTACCAGTTCCACAACGGCCATGGTCCCACTTATCGATTTACTTTCTAACTGATCTTGCCCTCTCTCAGGGTAACACCACCATCCTGGTCGTTGTGGACCACTTCTCTAAAGCCTGCCGCCTCCTTCCTCTGCCCGGTCTCCCCACGGCCCTGCAAACTGCGGAAGCCCTGTTTACTCACTTCTTCCGGCACTACGGGGTGCCAGAGGACATAGTATCTGACCGGGGTCCCCAGTTTACGTCTAGGGTCTGGAAGGCGTTCATGGAACGTCTGGGGGTCTCGATCAGCCTGACCTCTGGGTTTCACCCCGAATGTAATGGGCAGGTGGAACGGGTGAATCAGGATGTGGGTAGGTTCCTGCGGTCCTACTGTCAGGACCGGCCGGGGGAGTGGTCGGTGTTCTTGCCATGGGCCGAATATGCCCAGAACTCTCTCCGCCACTCCTCCACTAACCTGTCACCATTTCAATGTGTTTTAGGGTATCAGCCGGTCCTGGCACCATGGCATCAGAGCCAGACCAAAGCTCCTGCGGTGGACGACTGGTTTCGGCGAGCGGAGGAGACGTGGAACGCCGCCCACGTCCACCTCCAGCGCGCCGTGCGTCGCCAGCAAGCCAACGCTGACCGCCACCACAGTGAGGCCCCGTTCTTTGTACCGGGTGATCGGGTCTGGCTCTCGACCCGGAACCTGCCCCTCCGCCTGCCCTGTCGGAAGCTGAGCCCGTGGTTTGTGGGGCCGTTCAAAGTCCTGAGGAGAGTTAACGAGGTTACGTATAGGTCCCTCCTGATTACCGTATTAACCCCTTGTTTCACGTATCCCTCCTCAGGCCGGTGGTGGCTGGAGTGCGGGATGTCCCTCCGCCCCCTCTGGACATCGAGGGGGCCCTGGATTCGAGGCATCGGGTGGGGGGCCTTCAGTACCTCGGGGAGTGGGAGGGGTACGGTCCAGTGGAGCGGTGCTGGGTCCCGGTGAAGGATGTCCTCGATCCCTCCCTGTTGCGGGATTTCCACCGTTGCCATCCGGATCGCGCTGCTCCGTGTCCTCCTGGCCGTCCCAGAGGCAGGTGTTGGCGCGCTGCTGGAGCTGCGCGTTAAGGGGGGATACTGTCACGACTTCCTCCGAAGCTGCCTCCTCTCCTTGTTCGGGCAGGCTTCAGCGTTCGTCGTCACCGGCCTTCTAGCCACTGCCACTCCTCTTCTCATCATTCCATTTGTTTTGTCTTGTTTTTTACACACACCTGGTTCATATCCCCTCATCAGTCCCTGTATAAGTATTCCCTCTGCCCCCCATGTCTTTGTGTGTAATTGTTTCCATGTGGAGGTGTTGAGCACTATGTACTTTATCGCCGAGATATTCACCTGTGTGTTTTGTTTTCCCAAGTGCGCCGTTAAGTCGAACTGTAGTTGTTTTACGCATTGCTGCGAACCGCTGTATTGGCCGAATAAACCATTATTCTGTGATTTACACCTCCTGCGCCTGACTCCGTCACCTACACCTATAGGCTATCTCTGAGTTCTATGCGCTCATTTCTTTAGCCGCCAAATGGATCACAGTTTATCACTGGTGCTCTCCCCTTAGTTGAATTTTAACTTTGAGGTTTTTATCATTTTACTTGAAATATTTATGATTAACCATGTGACAATGATTTTGACAAACAAAAATGTTATTATTGAAATTAAACTGTTCCACGAAAATGCGCATTTTAAAATTATCACATAACTGGCACGCAGATCGGTAGAAATGGTAGGATAAATTGTAAGCTTCGCCAAACTCATGAGCTACCTATGGTCTTTACTATAACACCCATTAAAAAAAGGAGGTCCCATGAAAAAACGTGTCCGCCTATAGAAATCAACAGCCCGTCCAACTGATTGGTTCTGGCGCCAGCCCTGAAGAAGCCCATTATCTAATATTTTTTCTGGCTTTAAGTTATGATGTGAGTAGCCAAGGAATGCACTATCCTCCTAGCTTTTAGTTACAGTAGCCTATGATGTGATGCTTCGGTATTGCAGACAGTGTGTGCGTCCCAAAAGGTACCCTATTCCCTAAATAGCACACTACTTTTGAACAGGGCTCATATGTGCCATGGTCAAACTATATAGGGATAGGGTGCCATTTGGGACGCAGGTAGTGTTTTTATCATCACAAGAGGTTATGTATGGAGATTGAGTCAATTATACTGAAGTGCTCCTCTAGACAGCAGAGAAGATGAAGGGTAGTATAGATGGAATACCTGTCTGTGTCATAAAGGTCAACACTGCAGAGAGGAAGATGATGAGTCAGTCAGAGGCTGTGTCCCAAATGGTACCCTAATCCCTATATAGTGTACTACTTTTGGACAGGGACCAGGGCCCATAGGGTGTCAAAAGTAGTACATTATATAGGGAATAGGGTGCCATTTGGGACGCAGTCAGAGTAGCCTAGTACAGAGTAGCCTAAGTGTTGTTCTGGTCTGGGTGTGGGTAAAGTGTGTGAATTACCACTACTAAATGAATGAGAGAGAGAGAGAGAGAGAGAGAGAGAGAGAGAGAGAGAGAGAGAGAGAGAGAGAGAGAGAGAGAGAGAGAGAGAGAGAGAGAGAGGTAGAGAGAGAAAGAGAGAGAGGTAGAGAGAGAGAGGTAGAGAGAGAGAGAGGGGGGGTAGGGAGAGTGAGAGAGAGAGAAAGAGAGGTAGAGAGAGAGAGAGAGAGAGAGAGGAGAGAGAGAGAGAGAGAGAGAGAGAGAGAGAGAGAGAAGAGAGAGAGAGAGAGAAAGCGAGCGAGAGGTAGCGAAGGAAAAATATATAAAAAGAAAGAAAGACAGAAAGAAAGAAATAGAGAAAGAAAAGAAGGACGTTGAGAGTCTTACCATCAACATTCATACAGTCATCCATATAATCCAGTGTTGATGGTACAGTGTCCTTAGATTTTTTGTTCTCTGTTGGGAGAGAAAAGGGCACAGGTCAAATAGATCAATCTCAACCAATCATAAGAGCTGAGTGGACCTAAAGTTCTAAACATCCAGATACAGTATATATTTTAAGACAGATCACATACAATATCATAGTTGAGATGAAAAGAGTATTAGTAAAGAGATATCCGGTTCGAAGGACCATTATCCCACTTTCCCAAAGCCTTTCGTACACTATATGAGTGAGACTATCATTTACCTTTATTTTAACAAGGAGCCCCATTGAGACCAAGTCTCTTTTGCAAGGGAGCCCTTCATCTTACAATTACACAACAAATTACACATAGAAAATACACCAGAAAATAAAAACACAAAGAGAATACGAAAAAATATATTTAAAAAACACGCTCGTGAAAAACAATCACATTCCTCAGCAAAGAGGTCCTCAATCAATACTCTGAACTGCCCGAAAGGCACCAATACAACAATTTGAAGGAAACTCTGAAGATTGTTCCATACATGGGGTGCAAAGAAACTAAAAGCTGCTTTTCCTTAAGTCTGTAGAAACAGACAGAATTTCCAGAATTAGCCATCCCTGTGATCGGGTATGGTAACTCCTACTTCTATGGGTATGTAAAGATGTCAGGTAATGTGGGAGTTTTTGCCAAAGTGCTTTATAAATGAATAAAATGGAGTGTTTCGACTTACGTGAGGTCAAAGAGGGCCATCCTACTTTCTGATATAGCAAGCCGTGATGAGTGCAAAACCTGTCACCCGTGATAAAACGAAATGCACTATGGTAAACTGCATCTAACGGCTTTAATGAAGTGGTAGCTGCATTCATGTAGATGATGTCGCCATAGTCTAGGACAGGAAGGAATGTCGACTGAATGATCTGCAGTCTACTATTTAGTGAGAGACAGGACCTATTTCTATAGAAGAAGCCCATTTTTATTCTCAGCTTCTTAACTAACGCATCAATATGCTTTTTAAAAGACGGCTTATCGTCTATCCAAATGCCCAGATATTTGTAAGCGGGGACACGATCAATGTGGGCACTATCCAAGCGGTGTGTGATCTAGAGAACAACATATACTTTGTTTTACCTGCATTCAATACTAATTTAAGGTCAATAAAGATTTTCCGTAAAACAATCAAAACAGACTGTAGTTCACATAGAGCCTGGTCAACAGTGGGGGCAATAGTTTACAGACAAACCAATATTGTTAATGTATACAATAAAAAGTACTGGACCCAGAACCGACCTTTCATTATATCCCGCCCATATCAGACCTATGCCCCTCTGCCTACCCCATGCCCCCCGCCCCTACGGCAAGGACCTCAAAATGACAGCAGAACATATGCCCAGGCCGTGAGCAGAGCAACAGGCCCAACCCCCACTATTACACCCGCCAAAGCACCATCCTGCAACCTAAGAGGTATGTATCAGATGCTCAACATGCTCTGATCACACCTACTGTGATGGTCTGGGCCTAAACCACACAGAAACAACACTAGACACTATGGAACACAAAGCTTTTACTATCTCATCCTGGAATATCAAGGTCTGAGGTCATCTCCCTTTGGCCTAAAGAGTAGGAACCCAGACTTCATCAAAGAAATTGGAAATACAGACATTGTCATCCTACAAGAAACATGGTATAAAGGAGACGGACCCACTGGTTGCCCTCTAGGTTACAGAGAGCTGGTAGTCCCATCAACCAAACTACCAGGTGTGAAACAGGAAAGAGACTCAGGGGGTATGCTAATTTGGTATAGAGCGGACCTAACCCATTCAATTCAATTAGTCAAAACAGGAACATTTTACATCTGGCTATAAATTAATAAGGACATTATCTCAACAGAGAAGAATGTCCTCATGTGTGCTACCATTATCCCCCCAATAGAATCCCCATACTTTAATGATGACAGCTTCTCCATCCTAGAGGGGGAGGTCAACAATTTCCAGGCCCAGGGACATGTACTAGTCTGTGGCAACCTAAATGCCAGAACTGGACAATAACCTGACACTCTCCGCACACAGGGGGACAAACACCTACCTGGAGGTGACAGCATTCCCTCCCCCATATGCCTCCCTAGACATAACTACGACAACATAACCAACAAAAATGGGTCACAACTCCTGCAGCTCTGTCGGACGCTGGGTATGTACATAGTCAATGGTAGGCTTCAAGGGGACTCCTACGGTAGGTACACATATAGCTCATGTCTTGGCAGTAGTACTGTAGACTACTTTATCACTGACATCAACCCAGAGTCTCTTACAGTGTTCACAGTTAGTCCACTGACACCCCTATCAGATCACAGCAAAATCACCAAAGGAACTTAATAATATTAAGAAACACTATAGCAGGAAGGAAAGTAGTGTGGAAATCTACCAAAAAACTATTAGGCAACAACAAATTCCTTCTAGACAATTTCCTGGACAAAATGTTTCACTGTAATAGTGAAGGTGTAAACTTGGCAGTAGAAAACCTAAACAGTATATTTGACCTCTCAGCTTCCAAATCAAATCAAACAAATTCAAGCAAACAACCTAAGAAAATTAACAACAATGACAAATGGTTTGATGAAAAATGAAAAACCTAAGAAAGAAATTGAGAAACCTATCCAACCAAAAACATAGAGACCCAGAAAACCTGAGCCTACTCCTTCACTATGGTGAATCACTAAAACAATACAGAAATACACTACGGAAAAAGAAGGAACAGCACGTCAGAAATCAGCTCAATGAAACTGAAGATTCCATAGAATATAACCACTTCTGGGAAAATTGGAAAACTCTAAACAAACAACAACACAAAGAGCTACCTATCCAAAACAGAGATGTATGGATAAACCACTTCTCCAATCTTTTTGGCCCTATAACAAAGAACAAACAGCAAAAACAAATACAAATCTTAGAATCAACTATTAAAGACTACCAGAACCCACTGGATTCTCCAATTACATTGAATGAACTACAGGACAAAATACAAACTCTCCAACCCAAAAAGGCCTGTCGGGTTGATGATATCCTAAACGAAATGATAAAATATACAGATCACAAATTGCAATTTGCTATACTTAAACTCTTTAACATCATCGTCAGCTCTGGCATATTCCCCAATATTTGGAACCAAGGACTGATCACCTCAATCCACAAAAGTGGAGACAAATTTGACCCCAATAACTACCGTGGGATATGCGTCAACAGCAACCTTGGGAAAATCCTCTGCATTATCATTAACAGCAGACTCGTACATTTCCTCAGTGAAAACATTGTACTGAGCAAATGTCAAATTGGCTTTTTACCAAATTACTATACGACAGACCTCGTATTCACCCTGCACACCCTAATTGACAAACAAACAAACCAAAACAAAGGCAATGTCTTATCATGCTTTGTTGATATCAAAAATGCTTTCGACTCAATTTGGCATGAGGGCCTGCTATACAAATTGATGGAAAGTGATGTTGGGGTGAAAACACACAACATTATAAAATCCATGTACACAAACAACAAGTGTGCGGTTAAAATGTGCAAAAAACACACACATTTCTTTCCACAGGGCCGGGGTGGGACAGGGATGCAGCTTAAGCCCCACCCTCTTCAACATATATATCAATGAATTGCCGAGGGCACTAAAACAGTCTGCAGCACTCGGCCTCACCCTACTAGAATCTGAAGTCAAATGTCTACTGTTTGCTGATGATCTGGTGCTTTTGTCCCCAACCAAGGAGTGCTTACATCAGCACCTAGATATTCTGCACAGTTTCTGTCAAACCAGGGCCCTGACAGTTCTCACTGCAACTCCCCTCCAAGTCTCCGACCACTACTTTGTTTCCTTTTCTCTCTCGCTCTCCTCCCACACTACTCACTCTGCCCCTACACAGATGGTAATGCGCCGCCGCAACCTTCGCTCTCTCTCTCCCACTACTCTCTCCTCTTCCATCCTATCATCTCTTCCCTCTGCTCAATCCTTCTCCCTCCAATCTCCTGATTCTGCCTCCTCAACCCTCCTCTCCTCCCTTTCTGCATCCTTTGACTCTCTGTGTCCCCTATCCTCCCGGCCGGCTCGGTCCTCCCCTCCAGCTCCGTGGCTTGATGACTCACTGCGAGCTCACAGAACAGAGCTCCGGGCAGCGGAGCGGAAATGGAAGAAAACTAAACTCCCTACCGACCTGGCATCTTTTCACTCCCTCCTCTCTACATTTTCTTCATCTGTTTCCGCTGCTAAGGCCACTTTCTACCACTCTAAATTCCAAGCATCTGCCTCTAACCCTAGGAAGCTCTTTGCCACATTTTCCTCCCTCCTGAATCCTCCTCCCCCCCCCCCCCCCCTCCTCTCTCTCTGTGGATGACTTCGTCAACCACTTTGAAAAGAAGGTTGACGACATCCGATCCTCGTTTGTTAAGTCTAATAACACTGCTGGTCCTGCTCACACTGCCCTACCCTATGCTTTGACTTCTTTCTCCCCTCTCTCTCCAGATAAAATCCTGCGACTTGTGACTGCAGGCCGCCCAACAACCTGCCCGCTTGACCCCATCCCCTCCTCCCTTCTCCAGACCATCTCCGGTGACCTTCTCCCCTACCTCACCTCGCTGATCAACTCATCCTTGACCGCTGGCCATGTCCCTTCCGTCTTCAAGAGAGCGAGAGTTGCTCCCCTTCTCAAAAAACCAACACTCGACCCCACTGATGTCAACAACTACAGACCAGTATCCCTTCTTTCTTTTCTTTCCAAAACTATTGAGCGTGCCGTCTTTAGCCAACTCTCTTGCTATCTCTCTCAGAATGACCTTCTTGATCCAAACCAATCAGGTTTCAGGACTGGTCATTCAACTGAGACTGCTCTTCTCTGTGTCACGGAGACTCTCCGCACTGCTAAAGCTAACTCTCTCTCCTCTGCTCTTGTCCTTCTAGACCTGTCTGCTGCCTTTGATACTGTGAACCATCAGATCCTCCTCTCCACCCTCTCCGAGATGGGCATCTCCGGCGCGGCTCACTCCTGGATTGCGTCCTACCTGACCGGTCGCTCCTACCAAGTGGCGTGGCGGGAAGCTGTCTCCGCACCACGTGCTCTCACCACTGGTGTCCCCCAGGGATCGGTTCTGGGCCCTCTCCTTTTCTCCCTATACACCAAGTCACTTGGCTCTGTCATATCCTCACATGGTCTCTCCTATCATTGCTACGCTGACGATACACAACTAATCTTCTCCTTTCCCCCTTCTGATAACCAGGTGGCGAATCGCATCTCTGCATGTCTGGCAGACATATCAGTATGGATGACGGATCACCACCTCAAGCTGAACCCTGGCAAGACGGAGCTGCTCTTCCTCCCGGGGAAGGACTGCCCGTTCCATGATCTCGCCATCACGGTTGACAACTCCGCTGTGTCCTCCTCCCAGAGTGCGAAGAGCCTAGGCGTGACCCTGGACAACACCCTGTCGTTCTCCGCCAACATCAAGGCGGTGACCCGCTCCTGCAGGTTCATGCTCTACAACATTCGGAGAGTGCGACCCTGCCTTACACAGGAAGCGGCGCAGGTCCTGGTCCAGGCACTTGTCATCTCCCGTCTGGACTACTGCAACTCGCTGTTGGCTGGGCTCCCTGCCTGTGCCATTAAACCCCTACAACTCATCCAGAATGCCGCAGCCCGTCTGGTGTTCAACCTTCCCAAGTTCTCTCACGTCACCCCCCTCCTCCGCACACTCCACTGGCTTCCAGTTGAAGCTCGCATCCGCTACAAGACCATGGTGCTTGCCTATGGAGCAGTGAGGGGAACGGCACCTCTGTACCTTCAGGCTCTGATCAGTCCCTACACCCAAACGAGGACATTGCGTTCATCCACCTCTGGCCTGCTGGCTCCCCTTCCTCTGCGGAAGCATAGCTCCCGCTCAGCCCAGTCAAAACTGTTCGCTGCTCTGGCACCCCAATGGTGGAACAAGCTCCCTCACGACGCCAGGACAGCGGAGTCACTCACCACCTTCCGGAGACATTTGAAACCCCACCTCTTTAAGGAATACCTGGGATAGGATAAAGTATTCCTTCTAACCCCCCCCCCCCCCCAAATTGTAAAGTGGTTATCCCACTGGCTATAGGGTGAACGCACCAATTTGTGAGTCGCTCTGGCTAAGAGCGTCTGCTAAATGACGTTAATGTGCCCTTGAGCAAGGCACTTAACCCTAATTGCTCCTGTAAGTCGCTCTGGTTAAGAGCGTCTGCTAAATGACTAAAATGTAAATGTAAATCTCAGTAAGACAAAAATAATGGTGTTCCAAAAAAGGTCCAGTTGCCAGGACCATGCATACAAATTCCATCTAGACACCGTTGCCCTAGAGCACACAAAAAACTATACATACCTCGGCCTAAACATCAGCGCCACAGGTAACTTCCACAAAGCTGTGAACGATCTGAGAGACAAGGCAAGAAGGGCCTTCTATGCCATCAAAAGGAACATAAAATTCAACATACCAATTAGGATCTGGCTAAAAATACTTGAATCAGTTATAGAACCCATTGCCCTTTATGGTTGTGAGGTCTGCGGTCCGCTCACCAACCATGAATTCACAAAATGGGACAAACACCAAATTGAGACTCTGAATGCAGAATTCTGCAAAAATATCCAGTGTACAACGTAAAACACCAAATAATGCATGCAGAGCAGAATTAGGCCGATAACCGCTAAAATCCAGAAAATAGCTGTTAAATTCTACAACCACCTAAAAGGAAGCGATTCCCAAACCTTCCATAACAAAGCCATCACCTACAGAGAAATTAACCTGGAGAAGAGCCCCTTAAGCAAGCTGGTCCTGGGGCTCTGTTCACAAACACAAACAGACTCCACAGAGCCCCAGGACAGCAACACAATTAGACCCAACCAAATCATGAGAAAACAAAAAGATAATTACTTGACATTTGGAAAGAATGTACAAAAAAACTGAGCAAACTAGAATGCTATTTGGCCCTAAACAGAGAGTACACATTGGCAGAATACCTGAACACTGTGACTGACCCAAAAATAAGGAAATCTTTGACTATGTACAGACTCAGTGAGCATAGCCTTGCTATTGAGAAAGGCCGCCGAAGGCAGACCTGTACACACTGCCCACAAAATGAGGTGGAAACTGGGCTGCACTTCCTAACTTCCTGCCAAATGTATGACCATATTAGAGACACATATTTCCCTCAGATTACAAAGACAAATCCAATTTTGATAAACTCCCATATCTATTGGGTGAAATACCACGGTGTGCAATCACAGCAGCAAGATGTGTGACTTGTTGCCACAAGAAAAGTGCAACCAGTGAAGAACAAACACCATTGTAAATACAACCTATATTTATGTTGATTTATTTTCCCCTTTGTACTTTAACTATTTGCACATCATTACAACACTGTATATAGACATAATATGACACTTGAAATGTCTTTATTCTTTTGGAACTTTTGTGAGTGTAATGTTTACTGTTAATTTTTTTATTGTTTATTTCACTTTTGTTTATTATCTATTTCACTTGCTTTGGCAATGTAAACATATGTTACCCATAGCAATAAAGCCCTTAAATTGAAATTGAATTGAATTGAGAGAGAGAGAAAGAGAGAGAGAGAGAGAGAGAGAGAGAGAGAGAGAGAGAGAGAGAGAGAGAGAGAGAGAGAGAGAGAGAGAGAGAGAGAGAGAGAGAGAGAGAGAGAGAGAGAGAGAGAGAGAGAGAGAGAGAGAGAGAGAGAGAGAGAGAGAGAAAGCATGTCCACTGTAGCCTATTAGAGGGGGCCCTCTCCTCTCCTCCTCCTCCTCTCTTATTCTCTTCCTTTGATGCGATGTTCTAGGCCATAGGGGAACTGATAATGGACATGGTACAACAATGGTGGTGTATTCTCCAACATGCACCAAATGACTGACCACGGAATCCAGAGATCCTTTTGATGTTTTCTCTGGTATGTGTTTCTCATTAAGGAGCAGAGAGGGAGAGGGGAAAATTGAGGACATAACTCTTTCCTGCTGTGTGTGGATGCAGAGAGAGGCATTAATCACTATCCCTATGGGAATCGAATATCACTATTCCTAGCTATGGGAATAAATATCACTATCCCTAGCTATGGGAATGAATATCACTATACCTAGCTATGGGAATAAATATCACTATACCTAGCTATGGGAATCAATAGCACTATCCTTAGCTATGGGAATGAATATCACTATACCTAGCTATGGGAATAAATATCACTATACCTAGCTATGGGAATGAATTGCAATATCCCTAGCTATGGGAATGAATAGCACTATACCTAGCTATGGGAATGAATAGCACTATCCCCACCTTTTTTGAGGCTCACATTTTTAGCCTTCCCTGTTTTGCATGTTATTTTGGCATTAATACATGTCACATATCAGTTTGCAAACAATGAAAAATGTAGTTAATAAAGCCGCATACAAACATGGTCGACAATCTAAGATAACCTGCCTAAATGACTACCGACCCGTAGAAACCAGAAACCATAGACCCACTCCAATTTGCATACCGCCACAACAGATCCACAAATGATGCAATCTCTATTGCACTCCACACTTCCCTATCCCACCTGGACAAGAGGAACACCTACGTGAGAATGCTATTCATTGACTACAGCTCAGCGTTCAACACCACAGTGCCCTCAAAGCTCATCACTAAGCTAAGGATCCTGGGACTAAACACCTCCCTCTGCAACTGGATCCTGGACTTCCTGACGGGCCGCCCCCAGGTGGTAAGGGTAGGTAACAACACATCTGCCACGATGATCCTCAACACGGGGGCCCCTCAGGAGTGCGTGCTCAGTCCCCTCCTGTAATCCCTGTTCACCCATGACTGCATGGCCAGGCACGACTCCAACACCATCATTAAGTTTGCCGACGACACAACAGTGGTAGGCCTGATCACCGACAACGATGAGACAGCCTATAGGGAGGAGGTCAGAGACCTGGCCGTGTGGTGCCAGGATAACAACCTCTCCCTCAACGTGACCAAGACAAAGTAGATGATTGTGGACTACAGGGAAAAAAAGAGGACTGAGCACGCCCCCATTCTCATCGACGGGGCTGTAGTGGAACAGGTTGAGAGCTTCAAGATCCTTGGTGTCCACATCACCAACGAACTATCATGGTCCAAACACACCAAGACAGTCGTGAAGAGGGCACGACAAATCCTATTCCCCCTCAGGAGACTGAAAAGATTTGGAATGGGTCCTCAGATCCTCAAAAAGTTATACAGCTGCACCATCGAGAGCATCCTGACTGGTTGCATCACCGCCTGGTATGGCAACTGCTCGGCCTCCGACCGCAAGGCACTACAGAGGGTAGTGCGTACCGCCCAGTACATCACTGGGGCCAAGCTTCCTGCTATCCAGGACCTCTATACCAGGCGGTGTCAGAGGAAGGCCCTCAAAATTGTCAAAGACTCCAGCCACCCTAGTCATAGACTGTTCTCTCTGCTACCGCACGGCAAGCGGTACCGGAGCGCCAAGTCTAGGTCCAAAAGGCTTCTCAACAGCTTCTACCCCCAAGCCATAAGACTCCTGAACATCTAATCATGGCTACCCAGACTATTTGCACTGCCCCCCCCACCCCCACCCCATCTTTTTACGCTGCTGCTACTCTGTTAATTATTTATGCATAGTCACTTTAACTCTACCCACATGTACATATTACCTCAACTACCTCAACTAGCCGGTGCCCCCGCACAGTGACTCTGCACCGGTACCCCCCTGTATATAGCCTCCCTACTGTTATTTTATTTTACTTCTGCTCTTTTTTTCTCAACACTTTTTTGTTGTTGTTTTATTTAACTTTTTTATTTAAAAAATAATGCATTGTTGGTTAAGGGCTGTAAGTAAGCATTTCACGGTAATGTCTACACCTGTTGTATTCGGCACATGAGGCAAATACATTTTGATTTGATTTGATTTGATCTACTGGCAAATCCTTTTTAATCCTTGTCATATGAAGAGAAATAATGAAGATAAATTATAGATAAAACGTTTCGGTGCTCATCGGCCATTGGACATAACATTACACAACAAGTTGGAAATCACAAATTCAACAATGAGTGGTTTGGAAGGAATCGGTGACAGTGACAAGCATTGCAAAGCAATCACTAGCCTGCTTTTCAGTGGAGTAGCTGTGTGGTCCCAAATCTGGGATTAAGGCGCTCTTTTCCAAGTTTAAAATGATAAACATTCAACATTGGCCATGCTGTCAATGAAGCATGATTTGTGCTGCGCTCAAAACAACTGTTAATTCGGAACTACGAAAACTTGTCGGGAATAGACGAGCTCCGACTGGGAAAATACGTTTTGAACGGTCATCCAACTCGGAATTGTAAATGACCAAATTTGCCCACGAAGGACTGCCACGCCACCTTCCTGTTCAAGTGAGCACAGCACAACAAGGTGAGTCCAAAAATGTATTGTATGCTGCTGCATAAATGATGAAATATGCCAGGGAGATACAAAAAAAAAAGTATTTAGTCAGCCAACAATTGTGCAAGTTCTCCCACTTAAAAAGATGAGAGAGGTCTGTAATTTGCATCATAGGTACACGTCAACTATGACAGACAAATTGAGGAAAAAAAATCCAGAAAATCACATTGTAGGATTGCAAATTATGGTGGAAAGTAAGTATTTGGTCACATACAAACAAGCAATATTTCTGGCTCTCACAGACCTATAACTTCTTCTTTAAGAGGCTCCTCTGTCCTCCACTCGTTACCTGTATTAATGGCACCTGTTTGAACTTGTTATCAGTATAAAAGACACCTGTCCACAACCTCAAACAGTCACACTCCAAACTCCACTATGGCCAAGACCAAAGACCTGTCAAAGGACACCAGAAACAAAATTGTAGACCTGCACCAGGCTGGGAAGACTGCATCTGCAATAGGTAAGCAGCTTGGTTTGAAGAAATCAACTGTGGGAGCAATTATTAGGAAATGGAAGACATACAAGACCACTGATAATCTCCCTCGATCTGGGGCTCCACGCAAGATCTCACCCTGTGGGGTCAAAATGATCACAAGAACGGTGAGCAAAAATCCCAGAACCACACGGGGGGTCCTAGTGAATGACCTGCAGAGAGCTGGGACCAAAGTAACAAAGCCTACCATCAGTAACACACTACGCCGCCAGGGACTCAAATCCTGCAGTGCCAGACGTGTCCCCCTGCTTAAGCCAGTACATGTCCAGGCCCATCTGAAGTTTGCTTGAGTGCATTTGGATGATCCAGAAGAGGATTGGGAGAATGTCATATGGTCAGATGAAACCAAAATATAACTTTTTGGTAAAAACTCAACTCGTCGTGTTTGGAGGACAAAGAATGCTGAGTTGCATCCAAAGAACACCATACCTACTGTGAAGCATGGGGGTGGAAACATCATGCTTTGGGGCTGTTTTTCTGCAAAGGGACCAGGACGACTGATCCGTGTAAAGGAAAGAATGAATGGGGCCATGAATCGTCAGATTTTGAGTGAAAACCTCCTTCCATCAGCAAGGGCATTGAAGATGAAATGTGGCTGGGTCTTTCAGCATGACAATGATCCCAAACACACCGCCCGGGCAACGAAGGAGTGGCTTCGTAAGAAGCATTTCAAGGTCCTGGAGTGGCCTAGCCAGTCTCCAGATCTCAACCCCATAGAAAATCTTTGGAGGGAGTTGAACGTCTGTGTTGCCCAGCGACAGCCCCAAAACATCACTGCTCTAGAGGAGATCTGCATGGAGGAATGGGCCAAAATACCAGCAACAGTGTGTGAAAACCTTGTGAAGACTTACAGAAAACTTTTGACCTGTGTCATTGCCAACAAAGGGTATATAACAAAGTATTGAGAAACTTTTGTTATTGACCAAATACTTATTTTCCACCATAATTTGCAAATAAATTCATAAAAAATCCTACAATGTGATTTTCTGGATTTTTTTTCTCATTTTGTCTGTCATAGTTGACGTGTACCTATGATGAAAATTACAGGCCTCTCTCATCTTTTTAAGTGGGAGAACTTGCACAATTGGGGGCTGACTAAATACCTTTTTTCCCCACTGTATGTATATTATAGCTAATAAAGTAATACTAAGTATGTTGTGTAGTAAGCTGTTAGTAGCCCATGTGCCTCACCCTAATAATTTGGTCTATTTACCCCTCTTAATTTTACCTACTGTTCTGACTTGGTGGTGCACATGCTTTCATTGTCTGCTTATATGCCCCCTTTATTTATCCTACGGTTCTGACTT
>NW_028158533.1:55000-66411 GCF_964263955.1 Coregonus lavaretus | reverse complement strand
GGAGGGGGGAGGGAGAGAGAGAGAAAGGGAGAGGGAGGGAGGGAGAGATGGAGGGAGAGAGTCTCAGAGACACACAGTAATGAGGGTGTAATGTTGAGTGGTGGAAAAAGTACTCGATTGTCATACTTGAGTAAAAGTAAATGTATCTTAATAGAAAACGACTCAAGTAAAAGTGAAAGTCACCAAAAGAAAATAGTACTTGAGTAAAAGTCTAAAAGTATCTGGTTTTAAATGTACTTAAGTACAGTGGTAGAAAAACTACTCAACCGTCATACTTGAGTAAAAGTAAAAAGTAAAAGTAAATACTATACATCAAATTCCTGATATTAAACAAATAATGAATATGCCTGACGGCACGTTTTTCTTTATTATTTTTTTCAATTTACGGACAGACAGGGGCACACTCTAACACTTAGACATCATTTACAAACGCAGTGTTTGTGTTCAGTGAGTCCGCCAGATCAGAGGCAGTAGGGATAACAAGGCGTTATATTGATACAGTGTTTGTGTTCAGTGAGTCCGCCAGATCAGAGGCAGTAGGGATAACAAGGCGTTATATTGATACAGTGTTTGTGTTCAGTGAGTCCGCCAGATCAGAGGCAGTAGGGATAACAAGGCGTTATATTGATACAGTGTTTGTGTTCAGTGAGTCCGCCAGATCAGAGGCAGTAGGGATAACAAGGCGTTATATTGATACAGTGTTTGTGTTCAGTGAGTCCGCCAGATCAGAGGCAGTAGGGATAACAAGGCGTTATATTGATACAGTGTTTGTGTTCAGTGAGTCCGCCAGATCAGAGGCAGTAGGGATAACAAGGCGTTATATTGATACAGTGTTTGTGTTCAGTGAGTCCGCCAGATCAGAGGCAGTAGGGATAACAAGGCGTTATATTGATACAGTGTTTGTGTTCAGTGAGTCCGCCAGATCAGAGGCAGTAGGGATAACAAGGCGTTATATTGATACAGTGTTTGTGTTCAGTGAGTCCGCCAGATCAGAGGCAGTAGGGATAACAAGGCGTTATATTGATACAGTGTTTGTGTTCAGTGAGCCCGCCAGATCAGAGGCAGTAGGGATAACAAGGCGTTATATTGATACAGTAGGTGTGTGATTTGGACCATATTGCTGTTCTGCCTGAGCATTCGAAATGTAACTTTTGGGTGTCAGGGAAAATGTATGGCAGTAAAAAGTACATCGTTTCTTTAGGAATGTAGTGGAGTAAAAGTTGTCATAAATATAAATATTAAAGTAAAGTACAGATACCCGAAAACCTACTTAAAGCTTCAATATGTGACTTTTTGGGTGACCCGACCAAATTCACATAGAAATATGAGTTATAGATATGTCATTTTCATTGCAAGCCCATCTAATAAATGGTAGATCTGTTCTATGTGCGCTATTTCTATGCTTCATGTTCTTAACTTTTGTTTTTGCGTCTTTTACTTTTGTACACCAGCTTCAAACAGCTGAAAATACAATATCTTTGGTTATGGAAAATAAAAATTTTTCACAGCTGTTTAGATGGTACAATGATTTTATACACTATACTTGCTTGTTTTGTCACATAAACTGAAATTAGGTGAACTATTAGAATTTTAGCAATCAGGAAATGGCTGAACGATTTCTGCATATCGCAACTTTAAGCATAGCCCATATTGATTGATCTGCTGTCAGCCTGACGGGATACGATGTGGTTCATCACACAAGGCCATTAGCTACTCTGTCTGCTCCAGGGTTGGGATCAATTAGAATTGAAAGCAGTCAATTCAGGGAGGGATTTGAACTGAACATTGAAGAATTTAACAACTTTTGAAGTAAATATCTTCTACTTTTCAGTTTATTTAGAAGTCATTGAAAATATGTCCCTGTTTTCAATTACTGAATTGGAATGTCAGTTTACTTCCTGAATTGACTGAACTTCAAACCTGGACTGTTCAGTCTGCTCTGTCTACTATCTCCCTGAACCGGCAGGCTCCTGATAACATTTTATCATTATTGATTGTGATGTTTAGCCTGAGGCTGGTGGTGTCCTTGGCTGTGAAACACGCTGTGTCCTCAACAGCAACCCTGAGTCTCTGGCTGTGTCCTCACAACAACCCTGAGTCTCTGGCTGTGTCCTCACAGCAACCCTGAGTCTCTGGCTGTGTCCTCAACAGCAACCCTGAGTCTCTGGCTGTGTGTCCTCAACACAACCCTGAGTCTCTGGCTGTGTGTCCTCAACACAACCCTGAGTCTCTGGCTGTGTGTCCTCAACACAACCCTGAGTCTCTGGCTGTGTGTCCTCACAGCAACCCTGAGTCTCTGGCTGTGTCCTCAACACAACCCTGAGTCCCTAGCTGTGTCCTCAACACAACCCTGAGTCTCTGGCTGTGTCCTCAACACAACCCTGAGTCTCTGGCTGTGTCCTCAACACAACCCTGAGTCTCTGGCTGTGTCCTCAACACAACCCTGAGTCTCTGGCTGTGTGTCCTCAACACAACCCTGAGTCTCTGGCTGTGTCCTCAACACAACCCTGAGTCTCTGGCTGTGTGTCCTCAACACAACCCTGAGTCTCTGGCTGTGTGTCCTCAACACAACCCTGAGTCTCTGGCTGTGTGTCCTCAACACAACCCTGAGTCTCTGGCTGTGTCCTCAACACAACCCTGAGTCTCTGGCTGTGTCCTCAACACAACCCTGAGTCTCTGGCTGTGTCCTCAACACAACCCTGAGTCTCTGGCTGTGTCCTCACAGCAACCCTGAGTCTCTGGCTGTGTGTCCTCAACACAACCCTGAGTCTCTGGCTGTGTCGTCACAGCAACCCTGAGTCCCTGGCTGTGTCCTCACAGCAACCCTGAGTCTCTGGCTGTGTGTCCTCAACACAACCCTGAGTCTCTGGCTGTGTGTCCTCAACACAACACTGAGTCTCTGGCTGTGTGTCCTCAACACAACCCTGAGTCTCTGGCTGTGTGTCCTCAACACAACCCTGAGTCTCTGGCTGTGTGTCCTCAACACAACACTGAGTCTCTGGCTGTGTCCTCAACACAACCCTGAGTCTCTGGCTGTGTGTCCTCAACACAACCCTGAGTCTCTGGCTGTGTGTCCTCACAGCAACCCTGAGTCTCTGGCTGTGTCCTCACAGCAACCCTGAGTCTCTGGCTGTGTCCTCAACACAACCCTGAGTCTCTGGCTGTGTGTCCTCAACACAACACTGAGTCTCTGGCTGTGTGTCCTCAACACAACCCTGAGTCTCTGGCTGTGTGTCCTCAACACAACCCTGAGTCTCTGGCTGTGTGTCCTCAACACAACACTGAGTCTCTGGCTGTGTCCTCAACACAACCCTGAGTCTCTGGCTGTGTGTCCTCAACACAACCCTGAGTCTCTGGCTGTGTGTCCTCACAGCAACCCTGAGTCTCTGGCTGTGTCCTCACAGCAACCCTGAGTCTCTGGCTGTGTCCTCAACACAACCCTGAGTCTCTGGCTGTGTGTCCTCAACACAACCCTGAGTCTCTGGCTGTGTGTCCTCAACACAACCCTGAGTCTCTGGCTGTTTACTGACTGTAGTACTGTGCTGTTCTTCTGAGGAAACTCTCCTCACCCGTGGTTTCCTTCTTTTTTTTTTAAGTAGAAAATTATGTACTGTAAAATGATCAAATGTAGATGGGATGTTTATACAGCACGAATATCATACACCTTTATCCACAGAGATCCTAGCATTAGATTGAATTATGTGAACAAATTAATGCACAAAGCACAGACTGAGACTCAAGGGAACTCTGACCCAGTGTGGGACTCAAAGTAGAAGTGTTAATGGATGGTGCTTAGTGTTACATTCCTAACACTAAAAGGCTCATATGGGAACATTAAGTCTATATGAGAACATACTGGTAGAGACCAGGGGGATGGGATGTCGATATGAGAACATACTGGTAGAGACCAGGGGGATGGGATGTCTATATGAGAACATACTGGTAGAGACCAGGGGGATGGGATGTCTATATGAGAACATACTGGTAGAGACCAGGGGGATGGGATGTCTATATGAGAACATACTGGTAGAGACCAGGGGGATGGGATGTCTATATGAGAACATACTGGTAGAGACCAGGGGGATGGGATGTCTATATGAGAACATACTGGTAGAGACCAGGGGGATGGGATGTCTATATGAGAACATACTGGTAGAGACCAGGGGGAGTGTGGTGTGGTGTGGTGTGGTGTGGTGTGGTGTGGTGTGTGTGTGTGTGTGTGTGTGTGTGTGTGCGTGCGTGTGTGTGCGTGCATTTGGCTCGTTGTTGATTTAAGTGTCCTCATTTTGTTTCAGAGTTATCTTGTTCTACTAGATTCCTCTCTCTCTCCTCTCTCCCTCTCTCTGAATTCAATTAAATTTAAGGGCTTTATTGGCATGGGAAACGTATGTTAACATTGCCAAAGCAAGTGAAGTAGATAGTAAACAAAAGTGAGATAAACAATAAATATTAACAGTAAACATTACACTCAGAAGTTTCAAAAGAATAAAGACATTTCAAATGTCATATTATGTCTATATACAGTGTTGTAACAATGTGCAAATAGTTAAAGTACAAATGGGAAAATAAATAAACATAAATATGGGTTATATTTACAATGGTGTTTGTTCTTCACTGGTTGCCCTTTTCTTGTGGCAACAGGTCACAACAGGGCTCTCTCTCTGTCTCTGTCTCTGTCTCTGTCTCTGTCTCTGTCTCTGTCTCTGTCTCTGTCTCTCTCTCTCTCTCTGTCTCTGTCTCTGTCTCTGTCTCTCTCTCTCTCTCTCTCTCTCTGTCTCCCTCTTTCTCTCTATCTCTCTCTGTCTCTCTCTCTCTCTCTCTGTCTCGCTCTCTTTGTCTCTCTCTCTCTCTCTCTCTCCCTCTTTCTCTCTCTCTATCTCTCTTACTCCCTATCTCTCTCTCTCTATCTCTCTATCGCTCTCTCTCTCTCTCTCTCTCTCTCTCTCTCTCTCTCTCTCTCTCTCTCTCTCTCTCTCTCTCTCTCTCTCTCTCTCTCTCGCTCTCTCTCTCTCTCTCGCTCTCTTTGTCACTCCCTCTCTCTCTCTCGTTCTCCCTATCTCTCTCTCTCTATCTCTCTTTCTCCCTATCTCTCTCTCTCTCTCTCTCTCTCTTTACCCGTCTCTCTCTCCGGTGGGTTATATACAGTGAGCTCCAACAGTATTGGGACAGTGACACATTTGTTGTTGTTTTGGCTCTGTACTCCAGCATTTTGAATTTGAAATGATACAATGACTCTGAGGTTAAAGTGTAGACTGTCAGCTTTAATTTGAGGGTATTTTCATCCATATCGTTTGAACCGTTTAGAAATTGGGACCAAAAGGTGGGCAATGTGCTCCATTACTGTCTACAGGGATATTAATATGCCTGAGGTGGGCAACATGCTCCATTGCTGGCTACAGGGATATTAATATGCCTGAGGGTGTGTGTGTGTGTGTGTGTGTGTGTGTGTGTGTATGTGTGTGTGTGACTGGAATTCAAATCTCAATTGTCTGGATTTTACTCCAACCCGTCATCCACACATTATTCTCTGTAAGCAGTTGATAGACTTGAGCCTTGTCTTTAATGGTCTGGAACTAAATAGGCTTTAGCTAAGTGTTCAGTAATATGTGATAGGCCTAAAGATATCATGTAATCGGTTGTGACTGTAATTCAGATAACAGTATAATTAGTAATATTAATTAAGATTAGAAAAGTGAATTCCCAAAAAAGGAGCACTGCCTTCATTCTAAAAACTGGGCTAAGTATCTCAGGTGTGTCTTGTGAAATAGATTTGATCTGAATGAGAATAAGCTGCGTCTCTACAGGTGAAATGTGTGATGTACGCTCCTCTCCTGCAGATTGAGGAGATAGTGACCCGTATCCAGGATGAGACTGAGGGTGTTCCCATCAGAACTGTGAAGAGCTTCCTGACCAAGATACCCAGCGTCGTCACAGGTGAGAGTGCAGCTGAGGCCGGCGTGTGTGTGTGTGTGTGTGTGTGTGTGTGTGTGTGTGTGTGTGTGTGTGTGGCCACGGCAACACCAAATAATTGATGACCTCAACCACTCTTATGATTCATCCCCTCTCAGGATATATTACTTTAGTGGGCCATGAGCAGAGAGGCCTATCAATAAACAATATTACTACAGACATATGCACACGGACACAGCGTAGAACCACAAGCCTCTCTCTCTCTCTCTCTCTAACACTATTACTACAGACATATGCACACGGACACAGCGTAGAACCACAAGCCTCTCTCTCTCTCTCTCTCTAACACTATTACTACAGACATATGCACACGGACACAGCGTAGAACCACAAGCCTCTCTCTCTCTCTCTCTCTAACACTATTACTACAGACATATGCACACGGACACAGCGTAGAGCCACAAATCAAATAAATGATGTGGAAGGCAGTGCTTCTATAGTCATTGAGAGGATTGTTCTCTCTCTCTCTCTCTCTCTCTATCTCTATCTCTATCTCTATCTCTATCTCTATCTCGCTCGCTCGCTCGCTCGCTCAATTCAATTCAATTTAAGGGCTTTATTGGCATGGGAAACATATGTTTACATTGCCAAAAGTGAAATAAACAATAAATAATTAACAGTAAACATTACACTCACAAAAGTTCAAAAAGAATAAAGACATTTCAAGTGTCATATTATGTCTATGTACAGAGTTGTAATGATGTGAAAATAGTTAAAGTACAAAAAGGAAAATAAATAAACATAAATATAGGTTGTATTTACAATGGTGTTTGTTCTTCATTGGTTGCCCTTTTCTTGTGGCAACAGGTCACACATATTGCTGCTGTGATGGCACACTGTGGTTTTTCACCTAATAGATATGGTTGTTTATCAAAATTTTATTTTCTTTCGAATTCTTTGTGGGTCTGTGTAATATGAGGGAAATATGAGTCTCTAATATGGTCATACATTTGGCAGGAAGTTAGGAAGTGCAGCTGAGTTTTCACCTCATTTTGTGGGCAGTCTGCCTACGGCGGCCTTTCTAAATAGCAAGGCTATGCTCACAGTGCTGTACATAGTCAAAGATTACCTTAATTTCGGGTCAGTCACAGTGGTTAGGTATTCTGCCACTGTGTACTCTCTGTTCAGGGCCAAATATAATTCTAGTTTGCACAGTTTAAAAAAAAAAATCTTTCCAAATATGTCAAGTGATTCTCTTTATGTTTTCTCATGATTTGGTTGGGTCTAATTGTGTTGCTGTCCTGGGGTCTGTTTGTGTTTGTGAACAGAGCCCAAGGACCAGCTTGTTTAGGGGACTCTTCTCCAAGTTCATCTCTCTGTAGGTGATGACTTTGCTATGGAAGGTTTGGGAATTTCTTCCTTTTCGGTGGTTGTAGAATTTAACGGCTCTTTTCTGGATTTTGATAATTAGCGGTTATCGGCCTAATTCTGCTCTGCATGCATTATTTGGTGTTTTACGTTGTACACAGAGGATATTTTTGCTGAATTCTTGGTTGGAGTCTCAATTTGGTGTTTGTCCCATTTTGTGAATTCTTGGTTGGTGAGCGGACCCCAGACCTCACAACCATAAAGGGCAATGGGTTCTATAACTGATTCAAGTATTTCTAGCCAGATCCTAATTGGTATGTCGAATTTTATGTTCCTTTTGATGGCATAGAAGGCCCTTCTTGCCTTGTCTCTCAGATCGTTCACAGCTTTGTGGAAGTTACCTGTGGCGCTGATGTTTAGGCCGAGGTATGTATAGTTTTTTGTGTGCTCTAGGGCAACGGTGTCTAGATGGAATTTCTATTTGTGGTCCTGGCAACTGGACCTTTTTTGGAACACCATTATTTTTGTCTTACTGAGATTTACTGTCAGGGCCAAGGTCTGACATAATCTGTGCAGAAGATCTAGGTGCTGCTGTAGGCCCTCCTTGGTTGGTGACAGAAGCACCAGATCATCAGCAAACAGTAGACATTTGACTTCAGATTCTAGTAGGGTGAGGCCGGGTGCTGCAGACTGTTCTAGTGCCCTCGCAAATTAGTTGATATATATGTTGAAGAGTGTGGGGCTTAAACTGCATCCCTGTCTCACCCGATGGCCCTGTGGAAAGAAATGTGTGTTTTTTTGCCAATTTTAACCGCACACTTGTTGTTTGTGTACATGGATTTTATAATGTCGTATGTTTTTCCCCCAACACCACTTCCCATCAATTTGTATAGCAGACCCTCATGCCAAATTGAGTCAAAAGCTTTTTTGAAATGAACAAAGCATGAGAAGACTTTGCCTTTGTTTTGGTTTGTTTGTTTGTCAATTAGGGTGTGCAGGGTGAATACGTGGTCTGTCGTACGGTAATTTGGTAAAAAGCCAATTTTCAAATCAAATCAAATCAAATTTTATTGGTCACATGCGCCGAATACAACAGGTGCAGACATTACAGTGAAATGCTTACTTACAGCCCTTAACCAACAGTGCATTTATTTTAAACAAAACAAGTAAGAATAAAACAACAACAAAAAAGGTGTTGAGAAAAAAAGAGCAGAAGTAAAATAAAGTGACAGTAGGGAGGCTATATATACAGGGGGGTACCGTTGCAGAGTCAATGTGCGGGGGCACCGGCTAGTTGAGGTAGTTGAGGTAATATGTACATGTGGGTAGAGTTAAAGTGACTATGCATAAATACTTAACATAAATACTTAACTTTGACATTTGCTCAGTACATTGTTTTCACTGAGGAAATGAACTAGTCTGCTGTTAATGATAATGCAGAGGATTTTCCCAAGGTTGCTGTTGAAGGTCTCCAGATCCCACGGTAGTTATTGGGGTCAAATTTGTCTCCACTTTTGTGGATTGGGGTGATCAGTCCTTGGTTCCAAATATTGGGCAAGATGCCAGAGCTAAGGATGATGTTAAAGAGTTTAAGTATAGCCAATTGGAATTTGTGGTCTGTATTTCATTGAGGATACCATCAACACCACAGGCCTTTTTGGGTTGGAGGGTTTGTATTTTGTCCTGTAGTTCATTCAATGTAATTGGAGAATTACATCCAGTGGGTTCTGGTAGTCTTTAATAGTTGATTCTAAGATTTGCATTTGATCATGTATATTTTTTTGCTGTTCTTTGTTATAGAGCCAAAAAGATTGGAGAAGTGGTTTACCCATACATCTCCGTTTTGGATAGATACCTCTTCGTGTTGTTCTTTGTTTAGTGTACTTTGTTTAGTGTACTCCTGAGTGGCGCAGTGGTCTAAGGCACTGCATCGCAGTGCTAACTGTGTCACTAGAGATCCTGGTTCGAATCCAGGCTCTGTCGCAGCCGGCCGCGACCAGGAGACTCATGGGCGGCGCACAATTGGCCCAGCGTCGTCCAGGGTAGGGGAGGGAATGGCCGGCAGGGATGTAGCTCAGTTGATAGAGCATGGCGTTTGCAACGCCAGGGTTGCGGGTTCGATTCCCACGGGGGGCCAGTATAAAAATAAATAAAAATAAATGTATTCACTAACTGTAAGTCGCTCTGGATAAGAGCGTCTGCTAAAATGACTAAAATGATAGTGTTTTCCAATTTTCCCAGAAGTGGTTAGTCTATGGATTCTTCAATTACATTGAGCTGATTTCTGACATGCTGTTCCTTCTTTTTCCGTAGTGTATTTCTGTATTGTTTTAGTGAGTCACCATAGTGAAGGCGTAGGCTCAGGTTTTCTGGGTCTCTCTCTCTCTCTCTCTCTCTCTCTCTCTCTCTCTCTCTCTCTCTCTCTCTCTCTCTCTCTCTCTCTCTCTCTCTCTCTCACACACACACTCACACACTCACACACTCTCCCCTCTTGCCTTTTCCAATGCAGACAGCTCAAGCTTTTTTTACACCGGGGAGGTTTATATTGAGTAAATAGTAACTACAGTTCTGTGGTCTACCTTTGCCAAAGTAAAGAAAAGCTTACACCTACGTGCGTGTGTGTTGTTCGTCTTCTATAATAGTCTCTGTCTCTTGCCTCTGCCAGGTGCAGACATAGTGCAGTGGCTGATGAAGAACCTAGCCATTGGGGATCCAGGTGGGTAAATGTCATGAAGACAATTTGAAATGCTTTTTTGGAGTTTTGTATTCAATGGCAATTAAAGTTTGTTTAAAGAATGTATTAAACGTGTGATAGACCCTTTATAAACTCTTAATAGAGCACGTATTACATGTTTGTAATTGTCTCTTCCTTGTTACTGTACATTGATATAGTTCAAGATAATGAGCTTTGTGTTCAAATGCAATAATTAAGCAATAAGGCACGAGGGGGTGTGGTATATGGTCAATATACCACGGATAAGGGCTGTTCTTAGCCGTACCACAAACCCCTGAGGTGCCTTATTGCTATTATGAACTGGTTACCAATGTAATTACAGTAGTAAAAATGAATGTATGTTTTGTCATACCCTGATATACCACGGTTGTCAGGGCTCGAACCACCCAGTTTATAAAGTTTATAAATGTGATAAACTCTTACTACAACATTTATTACATGTCAGTAAATCACTGACTGTGTCCCGTCCTTGTCCTTCCCCTGTAGCTGAGGCGATGCACATCGGGAGTCTGATTGCTGCTCATGGATATCTCTTCCCCGTCTCTGATCACGTCCTGTCACTCAAAGACGACGGAACCTTCTATCGCTTCCAGGTGAGCAGTAGGACCATATAAGGCAAGCTTCCAGGTGAGCAGTAGGACCATATAAGCCAGCTTCCAGGTGAGCGGTAGGACCATATAAGCCAGCTTCCAGGTGAGCAGTAGGACCATATAAGGCAAGCTTCCAGGTGAGCAGTAGTACCATATAAGCCAGCTTCCAGGTGAGCAGTAGGACCATATAAACCAGCTTCCAGGTGAGCGGTAGGACCATATAAGGACATTTAATCCCTCTAAAATGAGGCAAAGAGGGATTACATAGGGATCCCAGCAGAGCAAAATTGGTTCTGTGAATGTTCCCAGAACATTGCATTATGTTGTGGGAAAGGTGTAGGAACATTCCCCCGTTAACAGCTAAAAACAAACATTTCATACATCTCTGCACTGAGGAGCCAGATGAAACTCTCAACTGCCAGTGAGTGAAACTGCACCAATGTGAACAGTTGTTCTCCCATGCATGTGTAGGCTACTTCCTACTTCCTACTTCCTACTCTCTTCATGGAGAGAAAAAATGAGAGCGCAAGACAGACATGGACAAAATGCTGCCTCGTGTTAATCTGAATCTGACAGATTGACGAAGTATCAGACACTTTCCATCTCAGGAAAAGGTACTTCCTCTGTTTCCACACAGGGGGTCCATGACCCCATTAAAAATGAATGGTGGAATATCCTGTGAAATATTTATCACAACTGAACCCACAGAGAGAACAGTTAGGGGCCTGTTTACACAAAGCCTCAGAGTAGGAGCGCTGATCTACGATCAGGTCCCACGTAATCCATATATTCATTACGATCTAAAAAGT